>NC_061064.1:2441636-2524136 GCF_021917145.1 Hypomesus transpacificus | reverse complement strand
CACACACACACACACACACACACACTAACACCCTTGGGGCCTCTCCGGGCTCTATGCTAACAATGCATTACCGCAAGCAATTAAGAGACTCGATTCATCAGGGGCCCACAATTCAAGTCACAAGTCCATTAATCTGTCTGTGAAGCGGCCCGCTCTGTAGGAGTTGACGTGGGGGTTTCGGTAATGAATAGTAGGCTAACTTCATGTTTGTGTGCTGACATCACAAGCCAAGCCCTGGTTTGTCCCTCACACGGAGGACTCCCGTTGTCCACAGCGACCCACGCTGGAGCTGAGGTTAGAGAGCCAGACCTGCAGGAGGGAGAAGCTGCGTTTCTCCTCGCCACCCCCCGCTGTCCTCCTCCTCCACGCAGCACGGTCGCTCGGCGCTCTGCACCAGTTCCTGAGGCCCTTCCTCCCCACGTCACTCTTGAGGTTTAGGGTTCAGGTTCAAAGCATGCTGGGAGGATACGGACCTTCTTTTTCTTTATTTTTCTTTTTTGTTCTTCTGCCATTCTTTTTTTTTTTTTTTAAGAGAAAATGAAAGATGGCCGTCGGCTTCAAAGGGTCAGGGTAGTCTGGCCCCATGCATCTTCCTGGCTCCAGCATTTCCCTCCATGCTTGCCGAGACTCACAGAGTTGGCCGGCTATGGGAGTCCCTCGGTCGTCCCTCGGTCGTCCCTCGGTCGTCCCCCGTGACCCCCCCTCCCCCCCGTGACCCAGCCCCCCCCCCCCCCCCCCCCCCCCCCCCCCCCCCCCCCCCCCCCCCCCCCCCCCCCCCCCCCCCCCCCCCCCCCCCCCCCCCCCCCCCGTGTACTCAGGCTGCCCTTCGGGGGGCTGCTGTCTCCTGTGCCGGGCAGACACAGCAGCCATATCAGCACCAACCAGCCTTTCCTGTGAGGATATGAGGGAGAAAAGAGTTCACTGCACCAACTGACCCACCAAACAACAAATCTCTCTCTCTCTTTCCCTCTTTTTTTCGTTCTCTGGTACAACACTTTAAAGGCAGCGTGAAATTGCCAGGTTTAAGAGGCTTTCAAAACACACGCGCGCATACACTTCTGGAGTAACCCGCGATTAATCTGAACTCAGATCCTACAAACAAACTGCAAAGACGGGGTCAGGGGATAACCTGCTGCGGCGAAAAGGAAACAGAAATCCAGAGATCAGAGGCCAATCCTGCTAAAAGACGACTTGGTCTTTTCAGCCTTTCAGTGCTGTGAGGAATGTGAGTCATTCTCCAGATTAGACCGGGTGAGATTATAGATCAGTCCAATAGCTCTGTCTAGCCTCAGTCTTAGTCTGTGGAAGCATGATGCTTCCCATTGTATGTAAAATACAAAAACCACACAGAGAGACTGGATTGTGTCTCTGTTCAATTGTCTCTCTGTCTCACTCTCTCTCGCTGCCAAAATACCTGTTGAAGTGCTAACGCTAGATCTTTCTTTCTCTCTTTACCTATCTCTCTCTTTCTCTCTCTCCCTCCCCCCCCCCCCCCCCCCCCCCCCCCCCCCCCAGAGCAGACAAGCTCTTTGTCAGTCCATCCCAGCTTTTCATGGGCCCTATTTGCAGCCATTGCAAAAATAGGTCACTCATCATGTTGCTTAGCGCCCACCGAGAAGCCGGCTCCATTATGCTGGGGGCTATTAGACATGAGAAGCTCTCCAGACTGAGCCAGAGGGGTTTTCATCGCCACCCACCCTGGCCTCTTTACAGCCCTGGAACACCAAACCTGCACCCACTCTGCTCTGGCTCTGTGTTCCGCCTCGCATGCTCCTCGGGGCTACGCTAACACATAGAGAGAGAGAGAGAGAGAGAGAGAGAGAGAGAGAGAGATACCCGAGTGTGTGTGTGTGTGTGTGAGAGAGAAGGTAGAAAGAAAGGGGGAGAGAGAGAGAGAGAGTGTGTGAGAGAGAGACACAGGAAGGCACAGGAAGAGCACATCAGGAAGTGGTTATTCACTCTGTCATTGTGAGCTTATCTCTGCAAGCTCTGCGACCTCTCTGTTCCTTTTCTTATCTGCACCAGACTTCAGTCCTTCTCAACCAAATCTCAGCAGTGTGAAGGCCCCTCCTCTCTGTGAAAGAGCTTTAGGGATTCAGATCTTTTTCTAGACGTGATTATGCAGGCAGATAAAGGCTAGTTGTTCATTTGGCTTTCTGAGACCAGTCAGTCCAATGTCCTGTTCCTACACCCAGAACACAGAAGTTGTAGCATAGCCCTGAAACCTGAGTGTGTGCTCTGGGAGCTGACTGTCTCATAGTGACCTGGAGCCTTGCGTCTTCACTGGGACCCTCCTCAGGCGAGGGCCAGGCTTTCCCCGGGGCCTTGTCCCAATCTGACCTCTGACCCCGAAGCCTGTCAGCCAGAGCTTCTCTGATGTCACATGCCCTAGCTGCTTCTGTCCCTGACCCCTGACCCTATGAGGTCCTTGGGGATAGGTACACGATTGGATATAGGCAAAGCTGTGACTGCAGATCAAGCTGACCACAGATCAAGAGGTCGCAGGTTCAAACCCCTCACCTGCAGCCTACGTCGCTCAAGGGAAAAGCACGACATATTTGCCCCAGTCGGGTCCACTGCTGTCACGACGCTGTCACCCAGACTGCACCTGGCCCTGACTTGTTTGTTGACTTGACCTGTGACCGTTACCATCAGCCTCACGCCTGGCTAGGCAGGACACAGCAGCTGTGCATCTCCTTTTGTTTTTACACACAGCGGG
Organism: Hypomesus transpacificus; assembly: GCF_021917145.1. Lineage (NCBI taxonomy): Eukaryota > Metazoa > Chordata > Actinopteri > Osmeriformes > Osmeridae > Hypomesus > Hypomesus transpacificus. The sequence continues at coordinate 2,521,417 of NC_061064.1, read as the reverse complement.
AGGAGGAGGGTGCCCAACCTTTTCTCTCCAGCGCCGGCAGAGGAGGAACAGTAGAACAGCTCCTAGAGCAGGGGGAGGGAGGATGGGAGATCGCCACGGTTGGGATAACTGGTGTCTAGACAGCTAACCCACCAAAGTAAATTCCTTGTTTGTGACCACTTGCTTGTCGATTAAACACGATTTTGATTCTGATAAGGCTTATCTTCCTACTGTAGCTACCCCACTGGAGCTAACATACTGTAAAATAGGAGCTAACATACTGTAACATAGGAGCTAACATACTGTAACATAGGAGCTAACCTACTGTGGCTAACTTGCTGTAGTAAACCTGCTATAGGTAAACTTCAGTAGCTAACCTGTTTCTGATTATCCTTTGGTAGGAGCTAACCTGCTGTAATTAACCTAATGTCGCATGGTGTAGCTTATTTGATGTATAGCTAAGATGGTGCCATTTAGTGCCCGGCTGTAGCTAACCTGGTTGACTTCATACTGTAGCTAACCTGGTGCTAGTTAGTTCCCCGTGTTTCCTGCGTGTCCAACCACAGACAGGAAGCAGGTGCGACCCCCTGCAGCAGACGTGTTGACAGAGGGAGGGGCTGCCAGGCGGCCAGTGAAGGCCCACTCCTATATTTACACCCCTCCACCCACACTCCACAGAGCCCTCGGTGTCTCATATAGACTGTGTCAGAAGGACAGGCCTTCGGCTGCTGAAAAGTCTTTTCTCAGGATACTGATGAAGCTCTCATACCATTAAAAGTAGTCTGTAGAATAGATGGATGGATGGACACGACTATGGGTTAGTTAGAAAGTCAGACATGTAGGTCATTTATTGATCCCCTTGGGGAAATTGTAGTGTTACAGCAGTGTATCGAAATACAGGATTTCTACAAACCTCAACTGTCTGGGGTTTCTGAAACGTGTGGAGGTGTTAGGTCACTGACAGTTCCTGTGCATAGTGGCCGCTTGGGACAGTTTACTCATCTCCAGAGGTTAATGTAGTTTCAGTTGGAGAACAAAGATGTAAGATGGAGGAAGCCTCTGCTGCCAGTGTGCTTCATAACAGCTTTTAGTTTCCTCCTCAGCAGACTGAAATGACTCAATGGGTGATTTTATTTTTCTTCACTTGACATTTCTAAATGGGGCACCCCCTCCCCAATTCACTGAGGCAGTCAGTGTATTGTTCACTTTTGACAGGGTTACACACTGAGGTACTGCATGTCTCAGACATGGATTAACCCAGAGGGACTCTCCCTCCCCACACCTCCTCCCTCCCCACACCTCCTCCCTCTCCACCCTTCACCCTCCCCACACCTCCTCCCTCCCCACACCTCCTCCCTCCCCACCCCTCCCTCCCTCCCCTCCCCCTCCCTCCCTCCCTCCCTCCCCCTCCCTCCCCCTCCCTCCCCACACCTCCTCCTCCCTCCTCAACCCTATCCACCCGTCCTCATCTCTCCTCTCTACTTCTTACCTCTGCTCCACTCTCTTCAGACCCTTCTCATCCCTATTCAACCTTCCTCTTCCCTCCTCACCTCTCCTGACCCCTTCCTCACCCCTTCCTCACCCCTGCCAGCCTGGATCATCTGGGACCAGATAGCAGAACCCCCAGTCATTCCCACACGTCCAGTCGAGTGGGAACCTGACAAGTTCTGGATGGATGCTGATCAAAGACCGGAAAAAAAGCTGAAAAGTTTATTTTCTTTCTATCTCGTTCTCTGATGTTTGATGATTAGGCGAACGCCAACTCTCTCAGGTTGTCTGATGACTCATTTCCTGTGTGTGTGTGCGTGTGTGTGTGAGATAGACTGAGAAAAAGAATGGGGAAATTTACAGAGACATTAAGACTAACATAACGAAGAATACCTTTGATTACTCTGAGTAGGGTAGGGTAGGGTATGGAAGGAATTGTGTAAAATCAGACAGGACCATGTCAGATAGGATAATGTTGGGTTAGGGTTAGACAAGGTGCCTGGCTGAGGAAGAGGAAGGTAGGAGAGCAGAATAGGAGGGGAGGATGGTTGGGGAGCAGGGAAGGAGAAGGGTAGGGAGAGAAGGGTAGGAGAGTAGGATAGGAGGGGAGGATGGTTGGGGAGCATGGGAGGAGCAGGGTTGGGAAGAGGAGGGGAAAGAGAGCAGGGTAACACACTCCTGGTTTGAGGGTTCTGTTTCTGTGAGTCAGACGCCAGACGGCCTGGGCCTGTACGTCTCATCTGAATCCTTCCCTCTCTCCCTCCCCCTCTCCCTCCCCCTCTCCTTCCCTCTTTCCCTCTCTCTCTCCTTTCTTCCCCCTCTCTCTTCCCTCCCTCTCTCCTACCCTCCCACTCTCCCTCTTCCCTTCTTCCTCCTTCCTTGCTCCCTTCCCCCCCTCTCCCTTCCCCCCCTCTCCCTCCCCCTCTCCTTTCCTCTTTCCCTCTCTCTCCTTTCTTCCCCCTCTCTCTTCCCTCCCTCTCTCCTACCCTCCCACTCTCCCTCTTCCCTATCCCTCCTTCCTTGCTCCCTTCCCCCCCTCTCCCTTCCCCTCTTTCCCTCCAGCCCTGTCAGTGCCGCTGAGGCGCTTGTGCTCAGCACACAGTGAACTCATCGACCCCAGGACTCACCGGCAAAAACATTCTCATCTAACTCTCTGCACGCCCCCCGCCCTCCCATCCCCCTCCCCCACGCCCCCATCCGTGCCTCGAACCCTGCAACCTCTCTCTCTCTCTCTCTCTTTCTCTCTCTCTCTCTCTCTCTCTCTCTCTCTCTCTCTGTGCCTTCCTTTTCTTTAAACTCTCCCAGCATGCCCCCCTAATGTAGCCTCTCAGTGTTGACTGTTGAGAGACACTATAGAGACACTATTTGGTCGACCTTTCCCTGACTCTGCGCTGCTCTTCTTGTGGTCAGTTTGAAGTGGGAATCTAAAGTCCACTTCAAAGTTTAGTGAGTTCATGGCTGTAGTATTAGAAGTAATTGCTTTAGTAGTAGCAGCAGTAGAAGTATTGGTTTTAGTATAAGTAGTAGTGGCAGTTGCAGTATTATTATTATTATTAGTGATAGAAGTGGAAATAATAGTAGTAGTAGTATTTGTAGTAATATTTTTAGTATTTGTTGTAGAATTAGTATTATTAGTAGCAGTCCTGAGGTCCCCTTAGCTGAGTAAGCACCTACCTAGCAGTATTAGTAATATTTTAATATAGTACCAGTATTTAAAAGTAGTCTTTTTTTGTATTAAAATGTGTAGTGTTTGTAGTGTTTATAGTGTTAGTAGCAGTCATGAGGTCTCCCTGGGTGAGTGAGCAGGGCCTAGGTAGGCAGTCCCAGGAATCAGGAGGACCTTCAGAGATCAAGTGGCTGGATGTGGCTCAGCTGACCCCTCCATGTGCCCCCCCCCCCCCCCCCCCCCCCAACCCTTTCACAGCACTTCCTGCCTGGCAGGAAGTGACCACATGAAGTGGGCGAGTCGCCTGCAGGGGGAGCTAACATCCTTCCCCGCTGTAAGGGCCGAAGGAGAATCCTCACCCACACGCTGAACACAAAATTATTCGGCTGGCTAAAATCTTCCATTTCAATCTGTTGTAATTCACTTCCCATGCGCTGGGTGAAGCGTCTGGAAGCATCTGGAACCTCTGCTGATAACATGGAGAGAATGAGTCGACTCCCAGTCTCAGCTGGGGTTGGTGTGGCCTTAGCAAGTCCTCGGGTGGTGTGTTCACACAAAACAGTTTCATTTCAGAGACGAATGCGTAGCCCCAAAACCAAAGAGGATGTCTCAGAGACTGCTGTCGACAATCCCTCCATTGTTGGTCTCGAGAGAGAGAGGCTCTATCTGCATGATGTATATACCCTGGCACAATCCTGTGGTCGGGACATCTGGGTTTGTTGAGGAGAGGGACTTACAGCTCCATCCACATTCTTGTTTAGGGGAAATTCCCTGGTTGGTGTTTTCCTCAGTTTGAGCTTCAGTCTCAGTCTTGGTACTCCAAGATGCAACAGGAAGATGGGAAGAATGCTTGAGAAAGTTTCTAGCTTACCTGTTGACCCCTGAAGACCCACCTCAAAGCTAGCCTACGGCAAACCTCGAAGCTAACCTGAGAGCTAACTCTAGAGCTAACTCCACAGCAAACCCTGCACCTAGCCCCATCACTAACCCTACAGCAAGCTAGTCCCAGTGCTAAACTTACAGCTAACCCTATACCTAACCTTAGCCAGGCCTGTAACCAGTGTCTGAGACTTACTGAGGTCTGACCTCAGAAGTTGGTCAAAGCTGGGGGACATTTTAATACTTGGAGCAGGGAAGAAAACAAATGATCAATTATATATATATATATATATATATATGTTTATTTAACCAAGGTGCAATCCTCAAGTACTTTATGTAGTTACAGCATTGCCCCTAGCCCCTTCCCCTTTCTCCTCTGTGGTCTGTGACCAGCCCTGTGCGAAGATAACATGAAGGGTTAGGACAGAGGGGCGAGAGCACGGATGACTGTTACCGTCGGTACCATTTTTTCTTGTCCTGTAGATTATGATATTTTTGTGGGAAACATGTGGGTAACTGGAATCCAAAAACTGTGACTGTGGAAGACCTTTGCCCTGGTACACTGAATAAGTGTCTGTTACAGGCATCTAGAGGCATGAGCGCGCACACACACACACATACACAGGGCCACAATGGAATAAAAGGATATGAGTCAGTGCTACTCTAGCCCACTCTGAACCACCACATCAGATCTCAGCTTGCCAAAACAAATCCCGTCCTTTCCAGGTCTGGGTTGAGTTTGGCAGAGCTCATCCCTGGTTCTTGTCGGGGCCATAGCGTGTTCCTTCTCCTCTAGGAAAACAATAGTGATTGTAAACAGCTCCTCAGCTGAATGTATACAGTACTTCATAACTTTGTGTGTTTTGGATGGGAAAAGTGTAAAGAGGAGGGTTTGGAACTTGTGCCATGAGGGGTTTTCAGAGTTATGTCTTTCGTGTAGCTGTCTGTAAAAATCAAAGACCAAACTTTTATTTCATTGTACCCGAGGGAACCTCTCTCTCTCTCTCTTTGTCGCTGCTAGTGTTTATTTCCGCGTGGTGGTGGTGTGTGTGGTGAGGGGGGAGCTGCTGATGCCGGGTGCGGATGGGAGGGTGGGGAAGGAGGTGAAGGCGGTGCTGCACAGGTGAAAGTGGGTGGACCTCCACAGGAAACTTGTGATTAGTCTCTATTGTGCAGACGGATTAGAACTCTCGGTTACAGAAATGTAGAAAACCGCTCGCTTTTTTTTCTTTCTTCCTCCTTGTGACCTTTCCTTCCAATGCATGCACATCTTGCTCTTTGAAGACATCCTCGTTCTGAAACCAAACACCGGTGAGGTACTCAGAGCTAGAGCATTAGGCTGCAGATAAAGAGCTTGCAGGTTCAATTCCCCCCTCTGTATGTCGGTTTGATCTACAAGCACAGTAGTGTTCTATGAACACATTATTACAAACATTTCCAAGGCCCAGACCTGAGGGGAATCTTGAAAATGAAGCGATTCTTCTGATTGAACAAGCAGTCACTCTTCTCTAACTGAACTGACAAATGAAGACCTAGATAGATGAATGGATGGATGAATAGATGGATAGGCACAATATTCATCCCTCAAAGGATGTGTGAGACCATTTGCGAAGAGTTCCAGGGCTGTCTCTCCACGGGGCTGTGCTTCAGAAGAAGCTGCACGACCCGGATCTCACACACCTCCACACACCCCCACACATGCCTGCACACACACCCGCCACGCACAGTAACATCCAGTGTATCAGGTCACACAAATATTTAAATAAAGCGTCAAAAGTAAACCCTGTATTCCCTCTCCTGTGTAACTGGGGCCTGCTGCTGAAGACAGGTCTCTCCAGTGTGGGAGTGGAAAACAGGACAGCGTAGACAAAACACCATTAGTGGAGGATGTGTGTGTGAGTGTGTGTGAGTGTGTGTACACGCGGCACACTGTCCATCCCTACTGTTTGTTTTCATTTGGCTCCCCTCCTCCTCCTGCTCTTTCATATACAAAACAACAAACTGCTTTTCCCCCTTCAGACCCAATAGGCCGTGTCAGCCCTATGAGCCTGGGTGTGTGTGCGGGTGACAGAGCAAATCTGTCAGCCTCTGTGGAGGTGTGTACAAAATGGGTTGCAGGTTTGCGTTTACGTATGCATGTGTCCCACTCCCAAGTATGTGTGTATGTGTGCGTACACATGGAGGGAGTTCACTGCTTAACACAACACTGATGTGTTTTGGAAAGCTGTGGTGTAGTTAGGGCTGTCGATACATGACCTACCCCTACAGGCAGTACACACATCCTTAAGGCTTCCAGTCAAGGATTGGCCAATTGTACTCAAGATTATCTTCATAAAGGGGAAAAAAAGTTCCCTGATTTTTTTATCCCGAGTACGCAGTAGGATTAATGTTATTTATAACAAACAAGAGAGATTTGATTTGGGGAATTTACAGTGAAATACTCTACCACTTAATTACACCCGTTTTAATCTAGATGTTAAGAGCAATGAATCTCAATCTCATGTCTCTGTTTCCCTCTCTCCCCCTCTCCTCTCTTCTGTCTCCCCCTTCCCCCTCCTCCTACCCTCCACCCCCTCCTCCCTCCTCTCCACCTCCCCCTCTCCCAGAACTCCATCAGACACAACCTGTCGCTGCACAGCAGGTTTGTGCGTGTGCAGAACGAGGGCACTGGGAAAAGCTCCTGGTGGATGCTGAACCCCGAGGGGGGCAAGAGCGGGAAGTCCCCCAGGCGTCGAGCCGCCTCCATGGACAACAACAGCAAGTTCACCAAGAGCAGAGGACGCGCTGCCAAGAAGAAGGTACCAAACAACAAATCCAGTTGCAGTCGACTATTTAAATAACCTTTTAAGTACTGTGTATAGAAGTGTATTCCAAGAACTCCAATCTACCTGTACCCCTTGCCTGCTTTAGCTACAATGTATAAAAGCACCTGCTAAAGGAACATGGTCTTTTCCCCTAGATGTCCCTCCAGGGGGGTGCGGAGGGGGGGGCAGACAGCCCTGGCTCCCAGTACACCAAGTGGCTCGGCAGTCCCAACTCCCACAGCAACGACGACTTTGAGACTTGGACCACTTTCCGCACGCGCGCCAGCTCCGACGCAAGCACGCTCAGCGGCCGCCGCTCGCCCTTCCTGTCCGAGCAGGACGACCTGGTGGAGGCCGACCTCCACATGGTCTATCCCGGGGGGGCGGGGCCTAAGATGACCGCCACCCTGCCCAGCCTATCAGAGGTGGCAGGCTCCATGGGCCACCACCGATCGGAGAACGTCGTCATGGAGAGTCTCCTTGACAACCTCAACCTGCTCTCCCCTAAGAACCCCCAGCTGGGGGTGGGGGGGGCTGGCTCCGACTCCTCCCAGTCCTCGCCCTCCTCCATGCTGCAGAACAGCCCCTACAGCCCCCCCAGCCTGCCCCCCCAGGCCCAGCAGGAATACAGGAAGTGTCTGTACTCGCAGTCAGGGATCAGCAGCATGTCCCCCCTCCCCATGCAGACCCTGGAGGGCAAGCCTGGCTTCAGCTCCTTCCTTAGCCCCTACAACTGCCCCGCCGGCCTGCTGAAGGAACTGCTCACCTCGGACCCAGACCCCCGCAACGAGCTGCTGCCCCCCATGGAGAGTCTGGTCCCTCAGCCGCCCAGGGGGGGGCACCTGCTGCCAGCCTTCAACAGCCAGGTGCAGGGCCACCGTGGCCAGAGAGGGGGCAAGATGATGAACCCCCACGCCCACCCCCTGCCTCACCAGCACCAACACCAGCACCCCCACGCCCGGCCGATGCACGGCCAGGGTCCCCCCTCCTCCTCTGGGGGCATGAACGGCTCCATCCCCCTGACCAGCCTGAACCACGCCGGAGGACCCGCCTGTCTGGCCGGCCTGAGGACTCACACACACCTGCAGCTGCCTCACCTAGCGCACCCTGGTGGGCCTCCGCCCTCCTACGCCATGCACAACGGCTACAGCCGTAGCATGCCACCGCACGCCCACATGCACCACCAGGAACGACTGCCCAGCGACCTGGACGACATGTCCATCGAACGCTTCGAGTGCGACATGGAGTCGGTCCTGCACGACACCCTGATGGACGGAGACGCGCTGGACTTCAACTTTGACCCCATGGTCGGTTCTCAGGGCTTCCCTCCCGGGGTGAAGACCACCACGCACAGCTGGGTGTCGGGCTAGGACATGCAACGGTCTCTCCCACGGTCTCTCCCACAGGTAAGGACTGCACTGCAGTGGTTGCACTGTAGTATTATAGTGTTATTTGTGTTCATCGTGCCTGGTAGCTGAGATGGGAATACTTTGCCCGGTGTCAAGTAAATAAATGTGTTTTTATATAACAACATCATTTTTGTTGGGTTGTTCAAACTTTCAATATTGATTTGTCTTCCTCTTCCTCCCAGGTTCACATCAGCACCACCAGCCTTGGAAAACGTGTGTCCAAAGAAGGTATCTCCCCTTTCAGAGAACTGGAACATCTCTTCACAAATTCTCAAAGTCTCTATCCTTGGCCTTTAGCCTTCTCTGAGCAGCCTAGCGGCTAGCCCAGCCTAGATCACCCTCTTTGCCTTCACGGTCTGCCTGGACCCCACATACACCCAGACTGGTGCTCAGGTTAACGTGTCCACTAGCCGAGTTGTGTGACTGGTCCATGTTTGACTCGTTAGCCTAGCAACGAGGACAGTTTCCCATGCTGTCAGACAGCTGTTTGTTTTACAACAGGACAGGAAGGAACTGGAAATGAATTGACAAAATATCAAACAATGTTTTAATGATACATATATATATTTGACCTGCTCCTTAGATTTCTAGAAGGCTCTGCCATATTGTTGTTGTGAGTGTTTGTTTTTCTGTTTGTCGGGGTGTCGTGGATAAAATGACACAACACGACAAGGGCATGAAACACCACAACTACAGACTGGAACATACTTTGTTTCTATTACATTCAACTTGGGTCATCCCCAAATTCAGGGTGCTTTTTAACAAGGCTGTCAAGAAGTGTTTTGCATATTGATGTAAATACAATAATTCAAACATATATATACATATACATATATATATATATGATGTATACTATGTGTATATTTGTGATTTGTGATATATTCTTTACATGATATATTTCCTTGAAAACAGAAACTTTCAAGTTTCTCACTGTGCATTCAATGCTCCCTGCCTTTCAAACAGCCAATATACTGTATGGACCTGAAAACCTGTCAAGCGAAGGACTAGCGTCAAGAAAAATATTAACTAGAAAAAAATAATCTATTTTGGTGGTAAATTGATGCAACTCCTTGGGCTGTTTTGCCGCCCAGTAATTCAGCCCATGTTGCTCCCTCTTAACCACACTTACGCCTCATTCGGACTATTGTTCTGTCATCACATGTGTATTTCTGACTTCAACATCTCCCTTTACCTACCTACTCATCTCCCTGTTCCCCCGCCTCTGCACTGCCTCCCTCATATACTCATCTCGCTTTTATAATTCATCTCCATTTTCTCCCCTTTTCTCTCTCTGTCTCTCTGTCTCCCTCTTTTGATAGTTTTGTCTTTCACTATCTTTCTCTTACTCCCTGCCTTGGTCCCCCTCTCTTTATTTTGTCTCTCTCTCTTGCTCGCTCTTTCTCTCTTTTTCTTCCCTCCATTCTCTCTCCCCCACCTCTCCCTTTCTTTCTCTCTCTCTCTCTCTCTCTCTCTCTCTCTCTCTCTCTCTCTCTCTCTCTCTCTCGTTCTCGCTCTCTCTCTCTCTCTCTCTCTGCCCTCCCTTTTCTCTCTCTGTTGGGAGGTAGGGTGCTTTATGCATTATTAGGTCTAGGGAATAGCAGTAATTTGAGAGGTTGATAATGGACTGCAAGGTTTTAATCATAGTGTTGAAGAGAGCACAGGATTTGTATCCTTTTTTTTTACATAACAGCCTCCAAAACCTGCACATGCATCACACACCAGAGCTGGCTTTACCAACTTCATGTTATGGAGCAGAAAGTGCGTTAACTAACTGTGCCTTTTACGGTGTCAAATACAGCTCGCTACAGCATTGAATAATATATTCATCTGTAAATTTGAGCATGGCGTGCCTCAGACTTTTAATGTTTTTTTTGGGGTATTCAAAGTGTCATGGTTACCTGGTAGTCCAACATATAGATATATGGCTACCTGGTACCTGGAGTCCATATATAGGTGCCCCCCCAGTTAGTTTACTTCTTCGTTGGTTTTTGGTCAAATGCAGCTTCAGATGATTGAACGCACAGTGACGCACAGTGACACACATACCTCAGATTATTTTACCTCTCACGTCTGGAAGGGATTATTCGGGGTTGTTTCTCTCATAGGGGAGTGTACAAACGAAGTTCCTTGCATCTTACATATTGAATATACATACTTTTAATCTTTGAATGAATCTCACTCACAACCTTAACAGCTGAGTTAAGTGTGGATTTATAGAGACTGTATTTATTTTGTTTTTTTTCGGTTATTTACTCTGTTTTCTTATTTCAAAACAGAAGCCATTACGTTCTTTTCACACAAACATTATGGGACCTCACTGTAAATATTGAAAATATGACTGCATATATTTGAAATGACAGAAACTGTGTACAGTTCTTAGTGAGGTAATATCAGTGCAAACAAGATTGCCTATGCATTGTCCAGATCACCACCATGAAAATGATGTTCTATTTTACTTTTTTTTTGTAATTGCCTTCTTTAGATACGTAAAATGAAGTATTCACAGTTTATAGGTGTGCAATGATTTTATTATTATTGTTATTATTCTTTTTATGGTAAATTCATGTGGATATGCTTAGCTGCTGTTTGTATTAAAATACAACTTTTGGTAGAAACTAAAGGTAGGAATTTTTACATTAATTTAGTTGACATATACAGGAAATGTAAATGATGGGACCAATTCTATAGACTGGCTAAATTAATGTGTTGCACTTGTAAGTGTTTGTGGTTTCTTAAGTGTATTGTGTAATGTTTGCCTTTCTTGTAAAGACAGAAAATAAATTATGTAGTTTATCTCAAACGAAATAGTTTGAGCCTGTTACATTTCTTGATTCATGTAAAGAAAGTAAAGCGTATTTTAGTATCTGTTGTGTAAGATTTGCCATAAAGTACAGTCAAATTAAAAAAGGTTTAATAAAATCGGGAAATTGTTTGTAGAAAACCTGTTAGCTTTTGCCATGTGCATTTGTTTATAGCAATATTTGATGGAAAGCTATAAATATTATTGGCTTATATGTATATTTTCAATAACCACAGTTTTGCAAATGTTTGTCAGTAGAAATGTGCATAGCAAATGCAGATGCTTTATCACTGCTATCAAGTGTTCATTCTGACATAAATGCTTGTGGTTAAAGTCGATTACGACCTGAATATGCCTGATCTTGCTGCCTTGTCTTGGTGTTAAACAGCCATCTCTAAGCAGTAATTATAAATGCAGAGCAGAGCAGTTCCAAACTTCACCTGCTAACTTCACCGTAGTGCTTTCTAGAAGCCTCCATGTGAGAAGCAAGTGCCTGACTATTGTATTTGCGCCATATTTACCAAACATGCAAGTTAAATTTGTAGATAAAAAAAAAAAAAGATAAAAAACTTTTGAAGATGTTGGTTTAAGCCATATGTGTACATAAACGCTCTGATGGAAAAGGATGTGTCTGTGTCTCCTTATTTTGAAGTTAAAAAACTTAATGAGAAGGATAATTCATCTTTATATCTATCTTCATGTCGTGATTAGAAAGATGGAATACCTCAGGCTTCAGCGACAGATGAGTGTTTGGGTGGGCTGAGAGGAATGAGGCCTGTGCAGGACTGACACACTTCACTACCAGGCACACATTTTGTTACTTAGAGCACAGGGCCACACGAGGACAAGCAGAGGGGGAGAGGGGGGCGACCACAGAGACACACAAGAAGGGGGGGTTAGCTCACAAGGACCCAAATTCTGACCCTGGTCACTCACAGGGTCAGATCTACCACAGGAGGCAGATAGACGTCTTGTCGGTAATGTTGTGGTAGGTTACATGTTCAGGACTGTTATGTACTCTCCCATTACAGACAGGAGTTACTAATGTTATCAAAAGCAATGTCCAGCGGGGGATTTTGTACCTGGGACGTCTTAATTTGCAATCAAATGGTCTGCCACTTTTATAGATTTGCTTTGGATTCCTGCAAAGATTGTGGCTTGTGTTTGACTTGCACTATCGCTTATGTGTTACATTTTATTCATTCTTCTTTATTTTGTAGTTTTTATTATTACTTTTATCACTTGTATTATTGTTTTTGCTGATTTTGTGTTTTTGCTGAATTTATGTAAAGCACCTTGAGCTGCAATTCTTTTATAAAATGTGCTATATAAATAAAGTCTGACTCACTTACTTACTAAAATTACTTACTGAGTTATACCAACCAAAAATACTAACAGACATCATTAGTTTAGAGGTAGATGGACTGCTGTCACATGTGTAGTTAACCACACTATAAAGCAGGCCTGGATATCTTGGCCTGTTTTATCTTATGCCTGATCTATGGTCAGGCCTCCTCTATAGCCCTCAACTGAGACTCCCAGATTTAAACCTAAGGCAGAGAGAGAGCCTTTTGAAGTTGCCCTGTTCCGTCACATGACCCCTTTACGGGAATTCCTCACAAAAATGGATAATTGAATATGAAGGGTATCACGTGAAAGACCTTGCTGTTTCCATGACAGTCCATAGTGATAAGCAACCGTACATCTGGAAAAATACCCGCACTGGTGTTTTTCTTTTGCATGCCAATTTCATAATCGACAGTGCTGGTCAAGGGTAGCACGTGGGAGAATTTGACCACGTGGACATACATCGCTAAGGAAGTGAAAGTACATCCATGCCAACGCCAAACTTGATGACCTTGAACTGGACTCAGACAATAGGGATACCAGTTAAGAAGAGAGAATAAGAACTGAATGCCAGTTGGTAAGGTAGTGTATCTATTTGTCCAAGTCTATTTTTATCCAAGAAAGCAAGTTATTCCAGTACACACCTATTACACTTGTTAACACTATAGCCATGTTGGTCTAATGTACTTCAAACATTAATCACAAAACACCTTGTTAGTGCATCGGCAGATTTAGGGTTTTATTCATTCAAATGTATTTTCTTTTAAGGCTTCTCACAAACCACAACTCACCCCATAAACACATCGTTTTTATCATCACAGTTTGTGTTATTTTATGTGTATATGTGTTTTTCTGCCCGGCACTGTTGGAGAAGCACTACTCGAAGTTGAGAAGACATGCTCCTCTCTTTTAATAGCCTTCTGAAGACACATAAAAATGAACTTCTTTTGTTCTACAGTTATAGTTTTGTGTGAGGCCTAAGTTATAATGGTTTCTGTCTCCAACGTTGTGTGCAAATTGAATATGAGAAGACGTTCTGAAGCGTAGTAAACTGTCGCCTCCTGTGCTTTGATATTCATTAACAACTCTCTCTTTCTCAGTTCGACTGGAAATCCACTCTTTATTCTGCACCATAAAAACAAGATGGAGACAGGAGTGAAGATGGAGATGTTTTAATTCTTCTGCATGGGTGAAGAGGAGTTGGTCGCACGCAATGTCTTCCCTATTGTCTCATGCAATGTGTCCACATCACAGTAAACGGAGGAATATGTTGTTACACATCGTTAGGACAATAGACAACTGTTTACCGTTAAGAGTCAAAGCCAGAAAGACACAATATAATTTAATTTAAAAAAATCGTCATTTTTGTCAGATGTTTTCAGACTGGGCAGTGAGAGTTTGCCGTCTTGATAGGGTGCTATTACCGGCGAGATGATGTCATGGAAATATGTGTGTTTGGCGGTGGAGGAGGTGCGGAGGGGAGGTGTTTAATGAGAGTTCAGCGTGTGGGGTAACCCAGGTGACTCTGGATTGCGTGTGTCTGCAGCAGGCTGATGACAGGTGATGGAGATAGGGGATAATACTTTCTCTCCGTCGCCTCCTTTCTGCTTATGGATGGTGGCATCTGAAGCCACCTAGTCATTTTTTCAATTTTTTTGTTAGGCACAGAGTCACTGTTGACTTCCTACATCTGTTTGAAACCTCTGTTTTTCTTCACTTGTTAGCAAGTATACCTTCCACGCTCTGTGAGAAACTTAGAAACAAAATGTATAATGTTCACCTTTTCCCATAAACACAGAATGGCCCGAAACAACTTGACTCGTTAAAGTGAAAGTAAATCTTAAAAAGATGCGCACAGCATTAACACGCAGTCAGACGTTAAGAGCGTTTCGGTGCAGCCTTGATGTCGTTAGAGAGAAGTAAGGAGCGTGCTTTGCTCTCTCCTACCGCCTCATCAACTCTCCCTTTCTGTAACACACGCTCTAATCGTCAGATTACCAGATGTTCCCTGTTTCACACTCAATTAATCTTGCTCAAATTGGTCACCCAAGTGGAGGGACAGCCATTTACCAGCAGGGGGGCACATGACAATAAAACTCCTTAATTGGTTGTTGTTCCCATTGCCCCGAGGTCGCTACGGCTTTGTGATTGGCCGAGGGGAAAGGCAGCCTCTTGAAGTGCGGGGTAGAGGCGGGGCTTTCTGCAGCGACGGCTCAGGTTGTTGTGCTATTTGAGGAGCCAACAGAGGTGCTCACTCTGTGACAAGTGTTGTCCCTGGGATGAAGAGGTGGATGTGAGTCTCACGCTAGCTCAGCTAATGAAGCATAAAACAAGGCCAGGGGGACGGGTCACCGGCGTTGTCTTTTATTCATGTCCACCAGCCCAGACCTCTGCCCCACATCTCCACCGACTGGCTCCTTCTCTGAAGATCATGTCTGGAATGCACAGGAGATAATTAGACCCCATTCAAACGGGGGGTCAAACAGACAGCTCGCTCAAATAGACAGCTCGCTCAAATAGACAGCTCGCTCAAAAAACACAGCTCGCTCAAATAGACAGCTCGCTCAAATAGACAGCTCGCTCAAATAGACAGCTCGCTCGATCCCGCTCGATGGCCCCTGTTTGTGACTGTTAGAAAGCAGCAGTACTCCACAGCTCAGGAGCCAGAGATGGTATCGGGGCACTAACACGCTCGCCTCTGTGTGAGATGGTCTGCCGCCTGCCCCAGAAGTGCCCAGATCAGAGCTGCCCCAGCAGCCTGTTGCTCAGGCATTATCCGGTGGAAGGTTAACTGTGTTAACTGTTATTGACAGGATCACCTGCTGGGCCGAGCTCTTCCCTGGTCCTCCTAATTGAGTGAAAGGGAAGGCAGAAGCACTCCTGTTTACATCTCCACTAGGCTGCTCATGTAAGCTTGTGTTACGCGCCTGAGGGGTAAATGGGGGGGGGGTTAGATCATGAGGACCCCCGACTGGGGCGCCTTCTTGGGGGGAGGGTTGGAAGCCTGTAGGGGGTCTGCAGGCAGGGGGGCAGGTCTAATGTCTCTATGAGGACCAGGCACAAACACTGTGAATTAGGAGGCCTGCCTTGTTGGGGCTCCTCTAATAGGGAGTACAGTGAGCAAAGCCATGTTTTTCCAGGCATGGCCTTGTTGTCAGCCTCAGCCCTGGCCCCAGGCCCCAGCTTCCCTCAATCCCAGCCTTTCTCAGCCCCGGCCCCAGCCTCCCTCAATCCCAGCCTTTCTCAGCCCCGGCCCCAGGCCCCAGCCTCCCTCAATCCCAGCCTTTCTCAGCCTTGGCCCCGGCCCCAGCCCCTGCTCCAGTCCCTGTGCTGTTTCTCATATGTGAATGTATTTTTATAATGTTACATAAAACTGCTTGAAAGTAAAGTATGAGTACAAACATATGTATATTAAAGTTGTCAGTAAGTATGTGAATGTACAAAATACATACATTTTAAGCACACTTCCAATTGTGTAAAGGATAAATACATTGATCTCATATATAGTCTTTATTTACAGTTTTTACTGACTGCATAGTATTGTTCTGTAAGTGGAGGCTCAGCAGGAGAGAGCTTGCTATTCCTTCCCATCCTGAGGAGGTCCTGTGGGTTTTATATTTCCCCTCTCATTAAATATTCACCTCTTCTCTTAAAGCCGTGTGACAGCAATTAACCCTTAATTAAGAGCCCTCTTAATTTATTCATAAGGGTCAGGTGTTAGTCTTGTGTAGCTGTTACAATGCAGGCTACTACTGAGCAGCATATGGACTAAAGCAATCAGAAATGGCATGGCTGTGTTCTTTGTTGGCTGTCAGTCCGAAGCACGTAGGCAACAGGAACGTGGGTGTCCATTCATCAGGATTCCCAGGGGATCTGGATAAAGGACGTATGTCATCCAAAGGTAAGCCAGCGTCGTGAGTGCACACACACTAAAAACACACACACACACACACATGTTGTACACGTTGTTCTCCTCCCCACCACCCCTAACACACACACTCCCAACACGCATCCTGTACAACAGCTTTCACACAGACTCTTCTTGCTGCATGTTGGTCTGCCCTGGACAAGGACACATCATTCCCAGAGTCTTTAGGTGATAGAAGGTCACAACGGCAATATGGTCACCAAGGCAATAAGAAACACCCGCTCCCCCCCACCCCTCGCACGCCTCCAAGGCTTGTCCAGACAAGGGAACATCAGAGCCCCCAGGCTAAGGACACAACAACAGGGCCATTTAGATCTCCCACATTCACTCAAGGAGACGAGAGGGACTGTTCAACACTCCCACACACACTGGGAGGAACAGAAAACCAGTGCTGTTCCATCCAGGTTCACCCCGGCAGAACAGAACAGGTGAACAGTAGAACAAGAGAATAGTAGAACAGCAGAACAGGACAGAATAACAGCAAACCCTGAGGACAAGAGAAATGAGATAAGGGAAACAGGAGAACAGTAGAACAGTAGAACACAGAACACAGGGCGAGTTACATTGTGAGAAAGATAGTTCTTGTAACTTCCAGTAGAGAAGAGGGAGCAGTCTGGGGTCTTGGGGGAGTTAAACCTGCTCAACAGAGCCCCTCGACCGCTCCTCTAACCCCTCCCCTGGGATCAACACACCTGAGATGAACACACCTGCGCTGAGCGCACCTGCTCTGATCTGAAACCAGGTAAATAAGAATAATGACAGTGACGTTAATGACGGCAATTATAACCAAGTGGAGGGGAAGGGGGGGATATCACCCCACCACCGCAGCCCATTTACACATTCGCTACAGTCCTGAAACCCTACAGTAACCATGCACCCTGCCTCCTCCCTCTCAGGGACTGGGGCCTTGGCAGCAGCTGTGCATTGTGGGTAAAGACGGTGTTAAGAGATGAGGGCGCACCCTGAGGAACGTCCTCGCTCGCTGCTGAGGGATTCCTCCTGGCTCAGACAGGCCTGGACACGCCCTGGTAAGCCCTGGGATTGGGAGCTCACACACACACACACACATTCACTCACGCATCTATTCACATGTGTACACTTACACACGCGCATGTACTCCAACATACCCACACACACGTACACACACGTACACACGGACGCATGCACTCAGACAGACACGCGCAGACACACGCACGCGAGTCCCATGAGGGTGTGTGGAGTTGGCAGGGACTGGTGAAAGCCGGTGAGGGTGGGAGTGAGAGCAGGTGAGTGCATGACATACCTTCTGATATTGTGTGGCAAGACAGGGAGAAAGGGCGTCAGCAGGGGACTACAAGTTAACCTTTAGTTCAGAGACGAGTTCTAGAAGTCATTCTGGAAGAACAAGGATCGTGATGTTCTTTTCTTTTCTAATTGGGACATCCCCCCCATCCAGCATCCACCCCCCTTCACACCCCTCCCAACACCCTCCACCCCCCTCACACACCTCCTAACACCATCCACCCTGCCACCCTTACACCCTCACCCCCACCAACACCACCTAAACTCCCCCAGCTCCCCCCCAACACCCCCCTACCCACCACCCCCACCCAAACAAGTCATTATAACTACATCTGGGTCTGTAATTGGGCCCTCCATTAGGGCTGTCAACAAAAGGGACTGTATGTGGAGGAAGAAGTCATTACAGAGAGAAAAGGAGGAGACGAATAGGAATAATAATGACTTATTTTAACCCAACAAAAGGAGGTGCTGTTAAAGGTCACTCTTAATTAGTCTCCAATCTCGGTCAAGGGGGTCTCTGAGCCTTCGTCTGACAGCTTCCACAATGATGACGTCTCTTCAGAAAGGCCTTTTGGGGGGCAAAATCACGAGCTACCACGAGGGAGAGGGCCGGGGAACAATATGTTCATATACAGTCCACTTATCTCGGACCACTGAGAAAAGAAATAGAGAAGAGGACATTTTTTTTCATTCTCCCCTCAGGAGCTCTTGGTAAACTGTCTGACTTCAAAGTTCCTGTGTGTCTTCAGACACCATGGATGCTCTAGCCTCGGCTTTAAATAATGCTGTTGCCCACGGTCATGTAAACAACGGGTCGCTTGTATGGAGGAACATAAAACAACCTATAAACTATCTTTCCCACCCGCCCTGCAGTCTTGAGGCAGCGATGAGTTCATTTCAAGCCGCCAGTGATGACCCTGTGTAAGATAGAGGGCCAGAGACTGGATGATCTTTACTTCTTATCATGCAGATGTTTTTACTGAAGGTTTACAAACACAGAAAATTTAAGACAAAAAAAGAAATTGCTTAGTCTTCTTCTCCTGGTCTCTGTTCAGGTGTCCATCTCTGTTACTACGGCGCTGTCTCTGTTACCATGTTACATTGACAGTGTCTCTGTCACCTCAGCAACGTCTCTGTTGCCTCTGTTACCGTGGCAATGGGCATTGTCTCTGTTACCATGGGTTTGTCTCTGTTACCATGTTACCGTGGCATTGTCTCTGTTACCATGTTACCTTGGCATTGTCTCTGTTACCATGGGTTTGTCTCTGTTACCATGTTACCGTGGCATTGTCTCTGTTACCATGTTACCTTGGCATTGTCTCTGTTACCATGGGTTTGTCTCTGTTACCATGTTAACATAGCATTTTCTCTGTTACCATGTTAACATGGCATTGTCTCTGTTACCATGTTACCATGGCATTGTCTCTGTTACCTTGGCGTTGTCTCTGTTACCGTGGCGTTATCTCTACCCTCCCCACGAGCTCACAGCCGGCTGACCCTGCCCTCAGTTGACCAGGAAATTAAGACAACATGACGCAAGGAGATTCCTTACAAAATCGTCTTTATTTCATTACCCAGGCGCCTAATTACATTAACTTTAATGCATCTCTCTATTAGATCTTATTTATCATACATTTTCTCTCTCTCTATCTAATGATCGCTTTATCCTCAGGCTTTGTCACTGCGTGCAGTGAAGGATTGTCAGTAATCGTAGAATTTTACTGACACAAACAGGGTTGCAGAAAATATGTAAACCTGTATTTCTGTGGTAAGAGTCAAGCAACAGCAACAGTGTGTATTTACTGGAAACGTCGTGAAGTAGCCACATATCAGCAACCAGACACGGTGATCTTAAAGAAATAAAGGTGCAACAGCAACCTCTCAACACAGGCAATTACTTAACTATAGTACCTTATCTCAACAACCACCTGTCTGACACAGTGCTTCCTATGTGGCTTCAGGTCATGCTCTGACATCGAACAACAACGATATAAAAAAAAAAGTGCTTAAGTGCCTTATATTTTCGAGGAAATCTCAGAATGCTAAGACTATTCAGTAACCCTGTGCTGCATTTACAGGCTGGCAGTGAGGGCATACAGGCTTACTGTGTTACATGGACCGAATGGGCCTGTATGAATACAGCTCTATGCTATAGTTAGAGACAGGCGTAAATGAACACACAGTCCAGGTAGTCTGAACACCAGAGAAAGACCCAGGATGGCTGGATGTAACCTCAGTAAGCGGAAATAACCGCTTTGAAAGGCTTCCTGTCCGGCAGCCATTACACAGATATATTTAGACACCGTTTGAGACTGAATTATAGATGGAGCTTAATAGGAAATTAAGTGCAGGGCTTGATGGTGAAAGAAACAGGATTTCTCGAATTTGTATTTTTTGGTAGTTGTGAGTGGCTGCTCAACAGATTGCTTTCTTTCCTGGGTTTTTTTTGGGGGGCAGGTCTACGAGGATTGCCCTCAGTGATGTAGCCAGAAATATGTTCATGGGGTGGACATGTAAAACTGTAAAACTTTGTGAAACTGAGTGGACAAGTGTGGGGGCCAGTGGGGTGGCCAAGATTCTTAGTTGGGTGGCCGTTGACCCCCCCCCACATTGGTCCTGTCAGACATTACCACACCCCAAAACAGAACTACAAATACTACCACTAACATACAGCTAATGCACAAGGGGCACCAGCCATGTTAGACATCCGTTTATACCACTGTCTCTGTTGTTTTTTGAGGACTACAAAGTAACACTGAGAACTTCATGTTCTCCATAAAACTTTCTTTTTTTTAAACACAAAAAAGTAACTGGGTGACACATTTATCAGCCCTTTGATTTAGATCTGACCCAGAGTTGTGCTGCAATGTTCAATGTAGGTTAGGGGCAAAATGTAAGACGTAAAACCATCTCTGTCTATAAACAGTCCCGTGATGAAATGTGGGAGATCTTGCTGTTGCTCGCCTTGCCAACCCCCCTTCTCATCTACTCCATATTTTTTCTCCCGGGTAAAAAAAAGAGAAAAAGGTTTATAAATAGGCACATGTAGGCCTACCTCCTCAAGCTCATTTCTTTTGATTGTATGAAAAATTACACAACAAACACATCCATGGATTTTGTCATACATATTCTAGATGGCCTGCTGTATGAAAGTATCTCTGGCAGACATTTCTTTGCCAATTAAATCGCATGGCGTGCCTGTAGCTTCAGACCCATGAAGGCAGCATTGTCTGTGTTTATGTGGGGGAACGCTCAGAGCTGCTCCTCAAACCAGGGGCCCACATCTCATTTCAGTGTCTGAAAAGAGAAGAGATGTACCAATACTATTAGGAAAAAGAAAAGGAAAAACAGAGCTTTTGGGGGGAGAGACAGAAAGCAGAAGAGGGCAGGGTTTGATGAACTAGAGTGGGGGATAAATTAACACATTTTCAGCTTTGACCACTTTTAAGTCTCTTGAAGACTTTTTCTGCTCTTGTGGTGTGGCTCACAGTACATTGTCCAAATGTTTACCCAAAAATATAGTTTGGTTGAAGTCCTTCTAAACACCATGTAATTCACACGTCGGTGTATGACGTCCCACTGTCTCGGCTGTAAATGGTCTGTCTGCTTCGAGGTGGCCAGCCACTCCGTCAGACATCTTTAATAAAACTAGTGTCGTGTCGACAGTTGGGTTTTCAGAAGGACGTGAACTGCTATGAACTTCTCCGGTTGAGAGTAACAGACTGCCTTCTCCAGTTCTCCTTGCAGTTAGCAACAGCCTGGTTCATCATGTGGCCAACAGCGCCCTCTACGGGACGCAAAACACATCCTGGGACGTGAGGTAAAGGTTCTGAGCACTGTTTGTGGTGTTCTCTGAATCTTCTGATATGAACTCTGAATGAGTTAGGAGGAGGATGTCTTTAGGCTGGAGTCTCAGCAGATCTGTTACTGCGTCTGCATACGACACCTATGGACACTGCGGCCCCAAAAGCGACCCCGCCGCGGGTGTGAAAGTCCATAACTTCATCGGGGGCAGAACGTTGTCATGGAAACGGCCGTCACATTGAAAGGCGGTGTGCACCAAAGACTGTAAACTGAGGCGATGGTTACGAGGGAGTCAAAAGTGGGCCATCCCTGTCAGGTAGGATGTTCAGGGAATTAAACCCCCGTGGTTTATTCAATAGACGAAGGAAACCGTTTTATGTGGCCCCGGCGACAGATACAGGGATAAGATGGTGAGCTTCTCTGATGGTCTACAAATAGCCTACTACAGTGGCCTTCAAGACACTACTGTAGTCTACAAATACTACTACAAACACTACAATTATGCGTTTGTCTCTGAAAGTACACTGAGATTTTGAAGATGTGTCACAGTTAAACTCCTGTTCTAGTATGAAGTACAGTGGTTAAGACTGGTATTCAGTAATACCGAGTGTATTAAATATTTTTGAACACATCACTCATTAATACAGTTAATGACTTGATTGTTTACCACAGTGATTAGTAAAGATTGTGTTTGTAGGCTACTTTGATGTTATTTTCTTGTCAACCACCAGATGGCCAAACTGGTCAAAGGATGCATTGGTGATGAAACCCGAGGGTTTTAATGGATACACACACACACAGACACACATGTACACAGACAAACACACACAGACCCACATACACACTAACACAAATATGCAACAATGTAAATATATAGACTTTCTTGCACATACACACACACACACACACACTAACACACACACTGGCCTTGTACATAGGAAGTCCTTGATTGAATAAAATCCAATAAACTGGGTAGATTGAGACCACGTCAAGGTTGAACAAAAGCTGTGAACAAAGGAGCAGTAAACATGCGTGCTAGTCTGTCTGGGTGATAACAGCCTTCCTCGTCTGTCATCCTCAGGGCTCTCATTACGCAGCACCTTGGTCTGCCACAACCTGGCCGTCCCTCTGACTGTTGTCTTAATCATTGGGGACATGATGATCATCAAAGGTGTGCTGGGATTGGCTCAAAGGCGTGATTCAACTTGTCCTACAGAGGTCCTTTAGCCATAGGCGCTCCTGTCCAATCACCATGTTCCTTACTTGATGCATAGATAAAGTCCAATCACCGTGTCCCTTACATGATGCTCAGATCTTCACTGCATCCGTGGGTCTGAAGTAGATCCCCGAACTAAATATGTGTTTGTTGTCAGGCTTGTTCCCTGGTTTGTTGTCGTGTGGGGATGTTGTAATGTCCCATGTTGGGTTAGTTTGTTGATGCTGTGATGCAGGAGAAGAAGGAACCAGTGGGGGACTGAGTCCAGCTCCTTCCTGAAGTCTCAGATTCTCCCTGCTCACCCCCCCCCCCCCCCCCTCCAGGGCAGGCTTGTACCCCCCCCCCCCCCCTCCAGGGCAGGCTTGTACCCCCCCCTCCAGGGCAGGCTTGTACCCCCCCCCCCCTCCAGGGCAGGCTTGTACCCCCCCCCTCCAGGGCAGGCTTGGACCCCCCCCCCCTCCAGGGCAGGCTTGTACCCCCCCCCTCCAGGGCAGGCTTGTACCCCCCCCCCCCCTCCAGGGCAGGCTTGTACCCCCCCCCTCCAGGGCAGGCTTGTACCCCCCCCCCCCCCTCCAGGGCAGGCTTGTACCCCCCCCTCCAGGGCAGGCTTGTACCCCCCCCCCCCCAGGGCAGGCTTGTACCCCCCCCCCCCCCCCCAGGGCAGGCTTGTACCCCCCCCCCCCTCCAGGGCAGGCTTGTACCCCCCCCCCCCCCCCCCCCCCAGGGCAGGCTTGTACCCCCCCCCCCCAGGGCAGGCTTGTACCCCCCCCCCCCCTCCAGGGCAGGCTTTTACCCCCCCCCCCCCCCCTCCAGGGCAGGCTTGTACCCCCCCCCCTCCAGGGCAGGCTTGTACCCCCCCCCCCCCCAGGCTTGGACACATATTGGAGAGGAAGAAACTCTCCATCTCCACCCCTACTCCGACACAAAGACAGCCTCTGCCTTTCAAAAAGAATTAACTAAACGCAATCACACAACAATAGTGATGAGATACGCAATGTATAGCTCCATGTGACCACAGACCGAGAGGTTTCAGGTCCCAGGCCCCACCCCCGCAGCAGTTTGGATAAAAGCATCTGCTAAATGAATACATGACATAACTGTGACTTGGATCTCTCAGAGGAAGCGGACAGTAGTCATGAGGCTCCTTCTCTGTCCTGTGGAGTTAGAAAGGAGTCATTGGGGTGCAAAACTTCCTCAGAGGCAGACGCAACCGGGATGAAAAGAACGACTGAACCATCCCCAAGTTCTGTCCTTTCCCTCATCAATAAATTGTTCAGTGGAACAATCCCAGGCCTCTGGGAAGCCAGAGCCTGCATATTTCTCTCGTCAGCTGATGTAATTCAGACGCAGTGGAGAGAGACGAGGACTTCTCCAGACAGGGCACGCTCTCCCCCTCTCTGGACCTACAGTCAGAAGAGCCTTGATGGGGATCATGGGGAAACAGACAACAAACAGAATATACTGAATCAAAATCACACAATAACACCTTGTTACCCGGTCTCATAACATCGTTTGGTATCACCACACCCACGTGTATCTTCCCTTGTATTATATTGCAACACTGAGTTACTAAAAGTCTATAATGGTAATGTATTCATTTAGAAGACGCTATTATTTAAAACCACATGCCAAGTGGGATTTGAACTTGCGACCGCGTGATCACCAGTCAAACGCTCTATAACTGAGCTATAGTCATCCTCTATGTAGTACAGGTGCTGTGCTGCTCATTGGTTTTCACAGCCAAGTCTTCTGCCATCCCTGTTTTGCTTGTGGAGCACGATGAGATTAGCATCAGAGAGCTCGGGCGAGCGGGTAACAGGACTGTGAATGTCACCCTGGGGCTGGTCAGGGAGGCTAGTCAGGGAGGCTGGTCAGGGAGGCCGGTCAGGGAGGCTGGTCAGAGAGGCTGGTCAGAGAGGCTGGTCAGGGAGGCTAGTCAGGGAGGCTAGTCAGTGAGGCTGGTCAGTGAGGCTGGTCAGAGAGGCTGGTCAGAGAGGCTGGTCAGAGAGGCTGGTCAGTGAGGCTGGTCAGAGAGGCTGGTCAGTGAGGCTGGTCAGAGAGGCTGGTCAGAGAGGCTGGTCAGGGAGGCCGGTCAGGGAGGCTAGTCAGAGAGGCTGGTCAGAGAGGCTGGCCAGGGGGGATAGTCAAAGAGGCTAGTCAGAGAGGCTGGTCAGGGAGGCTAGTCAGAGAGGCTGGTCAGAGAGGCTGGTCAGGGAGGCCGGTCAGGGAGGCTAGTCAGGGAGGCTAGTCAGAGAGGCTAGTCAGGGAAGCTAGTCAGGGAGGCTGGTCAGGGAGACTGGTCAGGGGGGATAGTCAGAGAGGCTGGTCAGAGAGGCTAGTCAGAGAGGCTGGTCAGAGAGGCTGGTCAGAGAGGCTAGTCAGAGAGGCTGGTCAGAGAGGCTGGTCAGGGAGGCTGGTCAGGGAGGCTGATCTGTCCTACCAAATCTGTCCTCCACGATGGGTCCTACACATGACTGTCTTATATACTCGGTCTTACTCAAACTATCCTCCACAATCTGTCCTACAAAATCTGTTGGACACAGTCTCTTTTACATGGTAAAAAACGTAGTTCTCCCTGTGTCAAATTAGTGAACTAGGGCAGACAGTCAACCATGTCAGACACATACACTTGCACGCACAAACACACACAGGGAGACACACAGGCACACACACACACACACATTGCATTTCACTCTTTATAGTCTTTTGTCATGTCTCTTGAGACTTGGTTTCAACACCAAGTTGTCTGGATGAACTTTGTAACTCAGTAAAATCCTGAAAAACGTTTCTGATGCAACTTGATTTTTAAAAATGAAATTAAACTGGTGTCACAGGGAATTTTAAAACTATCAGAACTTACATCCACAAGGATCCTAGTACATCTGGCGACCAAATCATTCCCCTCCACTCCTGTAATTATCTAATTGCATGAGAGGCGTCAAAGCTTCGAGCACTGATAGAGGTTGAGGGCGTTGATAAAGAAGGAACAGCTTTTGCTTTTATCAGTCAATTACGTTCTCATTATAAAATCCTTGAGAACCAGTTTATCTTCGTTTTGAAGGTATAATGTGACTTCTTTAAATCAGGAGAGGACGAAATCGAATGTGTGTGGCGCGGTGGCAGTGTATGGCACGACGCACGATCCTCGGTTCGATTCCTGTTGGCATGTTATCGCACCTAATAGTATTCAGGTTTTCTCGGTGTCGCTGCTGCACGCGTGTGTCACTTATGTGGGATGAATACATATGTCCTCTTCTGAATGTATTCGTAGACTCAGCTAATGCAATTAAGCATCAACGTTGGACCAAGTTCAGAGTCAGAAAGCATGTGATAAATAGGGTGTTTTACTTCGCACATTTATCCAGAGCGACATAACCTGAACCGACCTCTTGATTTGCAGTCTAGTGCTCTAACCACTGAGATATACCCTCTCCCTCAATCTCATTAAAATTAAATTAGTCCCTTTAGTATCTCTTAAGCACTAGACAAATATCGACCTTGGCGGGGGTCAAACATTTAGGAAAACCAAAACAGATTATGTAGCTTATAACTCAATAGTTTATTGAGAGAAAACAAACGTAATGAATGTGTCTAGACTGGCCCACGTTTAATTTAAGCTTAACATTCCTCATTTTAAAATGCATGAGGCTATTTTAGTTCAATAGCGGCAGTCATTTATACTAGATGATTATCATTTAATCAGTCATAACTGGACTCGCGAAAGTCGCTTGTGAAAAGTATTAGGCTAAGTAATGTAATAATATTTACATTGTCTCAAGCGAATGATTTACTTTGGGTTTCATTTGCAAATGCAAATAGCTAAAAGACAATTTATCTGCGAGACCACCAGCTGACAAGCCCTACTGAAAGCTGAAGCGGGCGGAGCCGTCATCACAGCGACTTGAAGAAAACCGCCAACACAGACCAACCCAGTGGGCGGAGATCTGCGGCTTTCAGGTCTTTTCGCACCCAGCATTTTTCCATCCCATCACAATTTCGAAACCGAAGGAATGTGCGTCGCAGTTTGGACCTAAGTGTTTCCCGGTGAAGCGGACCACGCTGTTGACTTAAAAGAGTTAGTGTGTTGAGGGCTGAATGGTAAGCTACGGGAGCTGTTAGGTACCGACGACGGGACGTGTCTGTGGAAGTATTGTTTCCCCAATTTCCTCTCAACTACACTGAACTTTGAAACCCAGTAATCTCACCTGCGTATTGAAGTTACATTGAGGAACTACAAACATGTAAGATTAACCTATTTTAACCTCGTGTGGGGCTCTTAAAAATAATCTACAACTGTTCCTGTGTAGACCATAGTCGCCAGAGCATTCAGTGCTAAAAATAGCTTGTTACTTGAGAGGTGGTCGAATGGAATATTGCCTGATATAGGCTTCGCCTTTCTTTTAAAGTTTATTATTATAGGCTAAGAATTATATGAATCTGTCTGTGTGTTTTGGTTGTGCACTGTAGTAGTTAAGCCTATTGATGATACAGTAGGATATTTAAACCTTAATTGTCAAATTTGTTGAAGTATCGATCGTAAACAAATCTTGATTTAAAACATTCCAACATTTCCGACATGCCATCCGAACAGTTTGAATTTCAAACATGTTTTTCATGTTGGTGTTTGCCCCGTCTTGAAATTCTCCTCGGGGAACTATCCCGTCATGTTTTCCCTGACAGTCCAGTTGTCACGCTTGTCTGTACCTCATAAATTCAACTCTTCCTGTCGTCTCCTCAGGGGTCAAGCCGCCACGCAGAGCAGGGAGGAACTGTGCTAGAACCAGACTCTCAGCACCAGATGTGGACATAAGAAACTAAACATCCGCCTTGTGGAATTTACAAAGAAATCGATTCCATCAGTGTCAGTGTTAATATTATCCAAGAGGCCGTTTGAGACATGGCGTCCAGCCTAACGTGTGCGGGTGTCATATGGGCGCTTCTCTCGCTGCTGTGCGCCGCTGCGTCCTGCGTCGGGTTCTTCATGCCTTACTGGTTGCTAGGTTCTCAGATGGGCAAGCCCGTCTCCTTCGGAACTTTCCGCCGCTGCTCCTACCCAGTGCGCGACGAGGCGCGCGGCGCCACGGTGATGCTGGAGCAGTGCGGCCGCTACGCGTCGTTCCAGGGCATCCCGAGCCTGGAGTGGAGGATCTGCACGGTGGTGACGGGGGTGGGCTGCGGCTTGCTGCTGCTCGTGGCGCTCACCGCTCTCATGGGCTGCTGCGTCTCCGATCTCATCTCCAGAACCGTGGGGCGTGTGGCCGGAGGCATCCAGTTCGTAGGGGGTGAGTACCTGGGATGAGAGGGGGAGGAGGGAGGGGAGCGTGGGGTGAGTCCCACCTGGGATAAGGGGTAAAGGGGTGGGTGTGGTGGGCGAGTCCTATCCTGGGTAAGAGGTAAGGTGGGGTGGGGGGGGGGGAGTCCTGCTGTGGACAGGGGGTAAATGGGTGGGTGGAGGTATGTTTGGGGGAATCCTGTCTTGGATGAGAAGGAGAGGTGGGGTGAGGGGGTGAGGGAGAGGGGGCGAAAGAGAGGGGGGCGAGGGAGAGGGGGGGGTGAGGGAGAGGGGGCGAAAGAGAGGGGGGTGAGGGAGAGGGGGCGAAAGAGAGGGGAGCGAGGGAGAGGGGGGTGAGGGAGAAGGGGTGAGGGA
The DNA here is from genome assembly GCF_021917145.1 of Hypomesus transpacificus. Taxonomy (NCBI): domain Eukaryota; kingdom Metazoa; phylum Chordata; class Actinopteri; order Osmeriformes; family Osmeridae; genus Hypomesus; species Hypomesus transpacificus. The sequence continues at coordinate 2,493,169 of NC_061064.1, read as the reverse complement.
GAGGGGGCGAAAGAGAGGGGGGTGAGGGAGAGGGGGGGGCGAGGGAGAGGGGGTGAGGGAGAGGGGGGACGAGGGAGAGGGGGGGCGAGGGAGAGGGGGGGCGAGGGAGAGGGGGGGCGAGGGAGAGGGGGCGCTGTGGTTTTCCTTGTCAGCATGCTGCTGTGTCCTCTAAGAGAATTGCTCCGGGAGGTCAGCGCTGGAGGGGGAGTGAAGGCATCTGTAAATCAGATGGCACAGTCAGCCACTCCTCTCTTTGTCCCCCCTGCCAGCTCCTCTCAACACTGCCACCCCCTCCGCCTCCCACTCACATTGTTCCCCTATCTGCCCCCCCGCACAGTCTCCCTCCCCCGTCCCTGTCCCCCCCCTCACGATCTCTCCCCCCTCTCTCACTCAGCCTCTACCTCCCCCCTCCCTCACTGTTCCCCCTTGTCCTCTCTAAACTGTCTCCCCCTCCCCTCACTATCTCCTCACCCCCCCCCCCCCCTCACTATCTCCTCACCCCCCTTCCCTCCAGAATTACTTTGACCGCTGGTCTCTCTTAGAGAGCTGTGCTGTGTGAGCAGGGGTTGATTAAGTGTGACTTCTAGCTGGGCTCGCGCTGCCTGGCTGCCTCTCTGGAGGCCCAGCCCATTTCATGCATGATAAAACGTCTCCTGACATTAGGTCTCCTGGACAACGCAGTGCCTGCTGATCACTTATTCATGGGGTGGGGGGGGTCGGTTCTTCTTCTCTGCTCCGCAATGTTGCGTTTAGCCCGCGCCCTCGGCTGAGCGGCGTTGGCCACACTCAAGAGAGGGGAGCACTTCCTGTTGGAGGAGAGCACTTCCTGTTGGAAGAGAGTCAGATGGCTGAGCGGTGAGGGAGTCGGGCTAGTAATCCGAAGGTTGCCGGATTGATTCCCCGCCGTGCCAAATGACGTTGTGTCCTTTGGCAAGGCACTTCACCCTACTTGCCTCGGGAGGAATGTCCCTGTACTTACTGTAAGTCGCTCTGGATAAAAGCGTCTGCTAAATGACTAATTGTAAATGTAAATGTAAGAGAGCACTTCCTGTTGGAGGGGAGGACAGTGGAGGAGATGCTGTCTCTCTCAAGGTGCGGCGTTTTAGTTGTCAAGACCTGCTCTTGTCTGATGCTGTAACGGGGCTTTCACCCTTTGTAGCTTCTTACAGGAAGTAGTTCAGTGCTTTAGAACCACAGCCCTGGGTCTGGTCCGGCTGGTGTCCTTATACTGCTTGCTTTACCATCCTCTGTGTACCATGCCATGGGTGCCTGTGTGTCATGGTATCTGTACATGGGCCCCTGGAGAGAAGCTATTAACGAAGGTGGTGTCATCTGGTGTAATTAAATAAGGTGGCTCTGGTGGTATTAACTATGGTGGTATTACATGTGGTGGTTATTAAATGTAGGCATATTAACTATGGCTATTAACTAGCGATGGTGAGAAGCCATTAGCTTGGAGGTGGTCCCAGTCCTTTGAGACTACATTACTGATGTGGTTTCATAGATGTGGCCTGTTTTTTTTGTTGTAATGTCAGCCTTATGGACTCTCCTCCTCTCCCATGCAGGGCCCCATTCCTCAGCCTCGCTGCCTTTATGTATAGCTGTGTATTTCACCGCTGGGGGAGGGGTGGGCATGCAGAGAAAGGGAGAGCTGGAGGAGAGAACAGGGAAGGGGGACAGGAAGTGGAACAGGGAGGAGTAGCAGTATAGAGTATCAGAGCTCTATTGACTTGCTCTCTCCTGCAGGCTGACGGAGGGTTCTGGAGATGAATTCTTCCCAGCAGGACTTGGAATGTGACGGAGAATCCAAACCCTTCCCTGCAGTCTGTGGTTTCACTTGGCTCTCCATGAATCTAGTGCTTCTCCTACAGACGCTCCCCCTTGCCCCCCGATGGGAAGAAATCTCCCCCCCCCTCCCCCTCTTTATAATCCGATCCTCCTTCTGTAGCGGAATATTGACTCCCTTCCTCCTTCCTCTGTCTCTCCCTCAGTTCCTCCCTCTCTACAATCTCCCTCCCCTCTTCCTCCCCCCTCCCTCCCCCCTTCCATCCACCTTATGTCCCTCCTTCTCTCCCCCCATCACCCTCCCTATCTCCCTTGTCCCTCCTTCCCCCTCCCTCCCTCCTACTTCCGTCCTTCCCTCCTTCCTCCTACCTTCCCCCCTCCCCCTTTTATGTTCACACTGTGCTCTCCAGACAGCACCTGTCAGGTGATCTCTCCCCCCCCCCCACCCACACACACATAGACACAGCATAGATTGCCGCCTCTGATAATCACATACACTCAGGGTGTGAACACACACACACACACGCACACGCACACACATACACTTATACCCAAACACACACACACATATACTTACATCCACTAATACACACTCACCCACACTCACACACCACCACTAACAACCGCCACCCTCTAGTCTGTGTCTCTGACATGCTCACACTAGAGCTCCACCTCATTACTGGCTCTGTTGTTTGATGTTGAATGCTTCAGCTCAGGTACAGACCCAGCTACTCTGAAGGATGGTCCACGGCTCTCGTTTGTTCTTTCTTTGGTCATCTCTGCTCATTTACGTTCATCTCTGGTCATCTCCGTTCATCCACGTTTATCTCTGGTCATCCCAGCGTGTTTCAGAAGAGCCAGGAGGGCAGGCAGAGCTCAGCGCTTTCCAAGCAGTGAAAACACCCAGATTTCAAAAGAAAACAGGAGTCGTTTTCATGTGTGACGCTGCAACAACAAACCAGGCTCTCTCTCTCTCCAGACACAGATGTGCGTGTGTGTGTGCTGGATTGAGATGTGTGTGTGTGTGTGTGTGCTGGATTCAAATGTGTGTGTGTGCTGGATTGAGATGTGTGTGTGTGTGCTGGATTCTGATGTGTGTGTCTGCTGGATTGAGATGTGTGTGTGTGTGCTGGATTGAGATGTGTGTGTATGTGTGTGCTGGATTCAGATGTGTGTGTGTGTTGGATTGAGATGTGTGTGTATGTGTGTGCTGGATTCAAATGTGTGTGTGTGCTGGATTGAGATGTGTGTGTGTGTGCTGGATTCTGATGTGTGTGTGTGTTGGATTGAGATGTGTGTGTATGTGTGTGCTGGATTCAGATGTGTGTATGTGTGCTGGGCTCGGAGCTGGCCCTGGACCAAACTTACCACGAGGCAGCCAGCTGAATGATTAAACATGGATCATTCATCTGGGAGACAGGCATCGGGGGTCTGGGGCCACATTACAGTCACTTACTCTGGACTCAGTATAGATCTGGAAACTATGGATGGCTATAGCTCAGTAGAGCATTTGGCTACAGACCCAGAGGTCACGGTTCAGATGAAACTAAACAGATAAAAGCGTTAAATACTGAGTATATGATTATTTATTGTTCAGACTGCATTTCTTCAGGCTGTGAACTCTCCCACCAAGCCTCCACGTATGTGCACACGCGTGTGTGTGAGTGGTGGTCAGCTGTGCGACTGGTCAGGGTGGGTGGTGAGAGGGGTCGTCAGCAGGGAGACGGCCGGTTTTAGCTGACCCCCCGTGACCCGGGCGAGGCGGGCCGAGACGGGCAGGTCACAGGAGGGAGGGAGAGACTACAGACAGAGAGAGAAGCAGATACTCAACAGGGAGGGAGAGAGGAGGAGAGAGAGAGAGAGAGGCAGAAGGAGAGAGGCAGTGAGAGAGGCAGAAGGGGAGAGAGAGAGAGGCAGAAGGAGAGAAGGAGAGAGGCAGACGGAGAGAAGGAGAGAGGCGGACGGAGAGAAGGAGAGAAAGAGAGGCAGAAGGAGAGAGAGGCAGACGGAGAGAAGGAGAGAGAGAGGCAGACGGAGAGAAGGAGAGAGAGAGGCAGAAGGAGAGAGAGAGAGGCAGAAGGAGAGAGAGAGAGGCAGAAGGAGAGAGAGAGAGGCAGAAGGAGAGAGAGAGAGGCAGAAGGAGAGAGAGAGAGAGGCAGAAGGAGAGAGAGACACAGAGGCAGAGTGGACAGTTGCTGGAGCTGGAGACTTGGAGGCAGCTAATGTACAGTATCCCTGCTGTACTGTTCCTCTGTGTGGGCCTGGAGAACAGGAATCTCCTCATATCAGATAACCTCCATTTGTCATCTATATACTCATCAAGTCACTGCGTGTGTCTGTGTGTGTGTGTCTGTGGTTCCATGATTATGTGTGCTTGGAAGCCTGGGTGTAACTTGAGCTTTATGTGTCCTTGTTGGGTGGTTGAATGTGACAGAGCATGTGTGATATATGCGTGTGTGTGTGTTGTAGCCTATGCGGGGATGTTTGAGTAATACATGCGTGCGTGTGCATGTGTGTGTGTGTAATGTGTGTGTGTGATGCGTGCTTGTGTGTATGCGTGTTTGCGTGAGCGTGTGTTTGCGCTGTGGCGTCTGGTCCTCGCAGGGCTGAGGGAATGCTTCAGGGGCTTCTGTGTCTGACTGAGGAAGGAATGCTGGGAATTCACTTAGAATGCTGGAGGACAACCCCCTAGCAGCTCCCCGTCTCCCTGCCCCCCACCCCCCCCCTCACTCCATCCCAGAATATTAAGCCCAGACACTTTTCCCTGGCAGAGTGACTGTGTAGACCCTTAGACTGCACGCCTCACTGCCTAGGCCTGGTTTCTCTCTGCTAACACGGCGCTGCGCACGTTCTCCTGATCTCATCTCCCATCTTGTCAGATGCATTCATGTGTGTGTGTGTGTGGAAAACTGATATGCTGCAACACAAAACCGGCCTCGGAAATATCGCTTTTTTTTTCTTAACGTTCAGGCGGGGGCAGAAACGGATCTGGAGATAAGATCTTCCATTAACTGTAGATGGCCTGCGACTTTGGTTGGTGCTTTTGATTCAGAACAGTGCCGAGGCTCCATTGTGATTCGGGTTAATCTGCAGTGTTCCCAGACAGCATTTGACACATGCTAATACCCTCATTCCAAGGCTGCGTTAATGGTCAGACCAGCCATTAGTATGAAATGTAAACACAATAGCGACGCCAAACCATGATTATACTGTGTTGTGTGAAAACATGCAGTGAAGAATGTAGCCAGTCAACAGTTTGAATCACAAATACACACAGTAACATTCAGCCCTGCGCTGCAGCACAGTCCAGGCTCTCGAGTTGCCTGGTTCTGAAGTGGTCTTGGTGTTGCCCCCTTGACCTTGTGTGGAGGATCAGAGACCAGTAGAGAGAGAGACCAGCAAAGCGGAGACCAGCTAGCGGTGTCTAAGCTGCTGAGAAGGACGTCTGTTTCGCTCTGATTCCTGAGTATAATGTGAGTGGTCAGAATGTGGAGGGAGAGGGAAGGAGACACCACAGCCCTCAGAGAGACTGCCCTGGTCAGCTAGACACGACAACATGTTCAGTTAAAGGTTATAACATGTTCAGCTAGACGCTATAACATGTTCAATTAGAGGTCAGAACATGTTCAGTTAGAGTTTAGAACATGTTCAGTTAGAGGCTATAACTTGTTCATCTAGCAGTAATACAGTGTTCAGGTAGCAGTTATTAGGCAGCAAACTCTTGAGTGACATGTTGACTAATTCAGTTGCAGTCCATGTTGTGTTGTAATTTGTAGGTAGTAGCTAGGGAGAAGTGTCACGACAGTGACAGTTAGAGAGGGAGTGAAGAAAGTCTGTGGAGTTGAACAGGAATCCCAAGACTGTCGACCAAAGTAGAGAATGTGGGTGAGGGGAAAACAGTGAAACATCCTAGCACCGCTATTCCCACCCTACCACCCTACCTCACCACACCAACCCACCACCTCCACCTTCCGCTTCACCCTGGTGGCACCACCCCACCTGTCCTTTACACCCAGTCAGAATGACACGCCGCAAACCAGCTGTTGACCAGCAAGTAACCATCTGGTTGTGCTTGTTGAAGGCACCAGGCCGGTGTGTGCTGTGTCGTCAGTGACAGGGAAGCCAGCCAGACAGAGCCGGCTGCCAGTGAGGTTTTTAAATGAGGGACAGAATGAGGAGGCAAGTCACGTGGCAATTTACAGATGTTAATTATGCAAGCTCTGCCTTACATATCTTTCAGCCTGCAGGGATGGTGTGAACTACCACATATGGAATCTGCATGTGATCCACTGGGGGTTTTAGCAGAATGAAACTGTCAAAGCAGTAGGTGTTGGAACTGCTAAAGCAGTTTTAAAACTGGGGGCTTCATGAAAGATATCTCCACGCCTGGAGTCCACAAGAGAGGTCTGTATTGTTAACATCGCAGGCCGTTTTAAAGAAGAGAGGAGTGAACAGAATGAAAGGCTACAATTCTTTTTCCATCCCAGTGAAGAGCGAGATATTCACCCACAGAGCGAGCGTCGTCAACACAAGCAGAGCTCCACTGTCAACACAAGCAGAGCTCCTCTGTCAATAGAAGGAGCAGAACAAAGAGATCTCTGTGGAGCGGATATTTCAAAGGGGCTCTACCCTGTCCAGCACCCAGAACCTGAACCCAGAACCTGAACCCAGAACCTGAACCCAGAACCTGACACAGAACCTGAACCCAGAACCTGAACCCAGAACCTTGGCCCACCAGGTTTCTAGATCACTCTGTTGAATCAGCTCTCTTAGTTCTGTTACACTGGATCTGAGCTTGTTATCAGCGGTAGTCATGGTTACAGTGGTTCTGTTCTGAGCTTATGTTCTTAGCTGGTGACAAAGACTTCTCAGTTGTACCATGTGTGTTGGGTGGACCACCAGAGTGGATGGAAAGGGTTGGGTGAAAGGGGATAGGTATAACTCAGTGGTTACAGCATTTGACTGCAGATTAAGAGGTGGCAGGTTCAAATCCACCCCTGTACGTTGCTTTGATTGAAAGCCTCTACTAAATTAATACTGTGGCATGAATGTACCATCAGAGTATGTGAAGCAAAGAGTATGTATCATACTGTCAGATTTAACCGTGTCACTCTGTGTGAGTCGCAGACTTCTCAAGAACAAAAGTCTGTTCTAATGAATAGAAAGTGTTCAATTAATAGAAAATACAATCTTATTATTATCATGAAGCCTTGCCTGCTACAGTGTAAGCCGTCATACTTGAATATTGAACTCCTGAATGTCAGGTCCCTATCCACCAAGGCTATGTTGATGGGTGATTGGATAACTTAGCATGAGCTAGGAGTGGCTTCCTCGGAGCAGCTCTGTATAACTAGATCCATCCTCAGTGCAACTGGCTAACCAGACCGTTGGTCTGTGGTGTGGCAGGAACAGTGCCTCGCAACAATCTGCCGTTGTTATGCCCATGAAGCCTGCCTTTGTCAACCATGTGCAGCTTTAAAACGCATTCACGGGCTTGCTCCAACACACACACGCTGAGGCTCGCCTTCAAATACAAACACACACACACACTCTGACATTCGCCCACAAATCACCACAGATACGCACGCACGCAGACACTCACACACACACACACACACACACACACAGACACACGCTCTGTATGCAGTTGGCCAGCTGCCTGCTCTCTGTTGAGCGATTTTCCTCCCAGACCACTGGAGTGATGGAGAGAGGCCCCTCCCCAGCGCCCGAGTTATTGGGGTCTGATGACAAGCGAGGTGCTTATCAGCCCACGCAGGCAGGTCCCCACCCAGGGCTGTCAGTTACACACCAGGAGGGCGGAGGTGGCTGGGTGGGGTGGATGTGGGGTGGAGGTGGATGTGAGGTGGATGTAGGGTGGATGTGGGGTGGAGGTGGATGTGGGGTGGATGTGAGGTGGAGGTGGATGTAGGGTGGATGTGAGGTGGAGGTGGATGTGGGGTGGATGTGAGGTGGAGGTGGATGTAGGGTGGATGTGAGGTGGAGGTGGAGGTGGATGTGGGGTGGAGGTGGATGTGGGGTGGATGTGAAGTGGAGGTGGATGTGGGGTGGAGGTGGATGTGGGGTGGAGGTGGATGTGGGGTGGATGTGAGGTGGAGGTGGATGTGAGGTGGAGGTGGATGTGGGGTGGAGGTGGAGGTGGATGTGGGGTGGAGGTGGATGTGGGGTGGAGGTGGATGTGGGCTGGATGTGAGGTGGAGGTGGATGTGAGGTGGAGGTGGATGTGGGGTGGAGGTGGAGGTGGATGTGGGGTGGAGGTGGAGGTGGGGTGGAGGTGGAGGTGGATGTGGGGTGGAGGTTGCAGGGTGGATGTGGAGAGGTGGATTTGGGGTGGGGTGGGTGGGTAGGTAGGGTGAAGGTGGGGAGGGGTGGAGAAGGGTGGTGTAACTCAAGCCCCTCCTGTGACTGCGGGAGGAGTCTGTGAGGCTGTTAGTGCAGCTGGCCAGGGAAGCAGACAGTCCCCAGCTCTCCCTTGTCCCAGCTGTCACACCTCATACTGACTTCATCCACTTCCCTGGGCTGGCCTGGCCTCCCACTCCCCCTTCTCCCCCCTCGCCTCCCCCACCCAGAGAGAACCGCAAAGCTGTCCCCCAGGTGGCAGGTGACAATGTGTGTGTGAGATATCACACTCCGCTGAGATGGGAAACAGATGTCATCCAGAGTCCCTAAACATACATTACACACACACACAAACACAAATACTCACAAACACAAATACACACAAACACAAAAGCTCTTTGTAGATGCGGTCGCTGTCTGTGTCCCACCTGTTCTTATTGACACTCATTTCCTCGTCCTCCCTTATGGCCGGTCCAGCTCAGTAAACAGACCTTGGGAGCTCTACTGTACTGTACTGTACTGTACTGTACTGTACTCTGCTCTGCTCTGTCCTCCCTCCCCTACCACCAGTCTGCTTCATGGCCTGTTTGCAGATAGTTCTCCGTCCCTCAGTTTCCCTTAGACAGACCTAGTGAGCTCCTAGGAAGAGATGTCCTGTTTGGACCTCTCAAATACGCGTCAGGAAACCATGCATGAGGTCAGCCGGAAGCCGTTAGCCCTCCAGAGAGACGGCTAGTCCTGGCCACCCCAGTCCGCTGACGCGTCTGACAGGTCGGTTTGAAGGCTCTCGTTTTAACACGCCATTTAGTTTTCCGACCAGAGACTGGAGAGTCGTTTGCTTCTGTTATTTAGATGTTTCTTTGTGGCTGTTGTGTGTATCTGTTTTGGGGTTGCCTGGTCTGGCCTGGACTGGTCTGGTCTGGACTCATGTGGCACCACTGGGCACCAGAGTCTCGCCCGCGCCAACCTTGGCATTCCTGCCCTGCTGTGCTACTTCCCAGATAGGGACGTGGCAGTGGAGACATTGTTGGTTTTTCTTGGTTATATTTAGAGATTCTAAACTCCTTACTGGACCCTGGGGACCTTGTTCCAGGAAGTAACAGATATACGTCAACCATTCTGTAGCTGTGTAGTTCAATCTGCTGTCTGGGTGAAATGTTATTGTGTTTCCCCATGTGTGTTTACTGTGGTCCTGCAAGTATTTCCATTTATATGAGTTTGACACATACACTCACACACACACACTCACACACTCACACACACACTCACATACACACACACATACACACAAAGCAATGCTCTTGAGTCCAAACACATGGTAGGATACTTGTTGTTCACAGCACACTTTGTACCTCTGTGGATGTGTGACACCTTTAATAGTGATGATGTAGTGCTTGAGCGTGTGTGTGTGTGGGTGCGTGTGCATGTGTGTATGTGTGTGTGACACCTGTAATATCGATGATGTAGTGTGTGTGTGTCAGTTCCTGTACATCACGGGCAAGTTCTAGCATGTAGGAAATGTGAGTGCTTACCCTGTTTGTCCAGCTATCTGAGCACTGGTAGCACCATGAGGTGGAAACCAACAGTTCCCAGGTTAAGATTGAGCCCGTATGGATTCAGACACTACTGTAAGCAATGTCTGTTAAGGTGTGATGGTGGAGTATTAGATGCTGCCCATAGCTCTGCTTAAGCATTACCAACTTAGGAGCTCATCTAAGCCCTCCTCCCCCCTCTCATACCCCTCTCCTCCCCTGTCCCGACCCCCTCCCCGGCCCAGAACAGAACACTGTATTCCACGGCGTAGGAACATGCAAAGCAGAGGGAGAGAGCAGGGAAAAGGAGCCCTCCTCTCTCCCCCTCCCCCTCCACCCCCCCTCCCCTCCACCACCTCGTCTGATGAGTGAGTCAGGCTGCAGCCAGCAGGACTCAGGTCGTCCATATGGCCATGGAGGACAGTGTGGAGGAGGAGGAAGAAAAGGAAGGGGGGGGAGGGGAGGAAGGGAAGGAGGGGGCAGGCAGGGATGGGCGGGAAGGAGGCGCAGGAGGAGGAGGAGCAGGAGGTGTAGCAGGAGGAGGAGCAGCAGGAGGAGGAGCAGGAGGTGGAGGAGGAGCAGGAGGAGGAGGAGGAGGCGCAGGAGGAGGAGGAACAGGAGGTGTAGCAGGAGGAGGAGCAGCAGGAGGAGGAGCAGGAGGGGGAGGAGGAGCAGGAGGAGAGGAGGAGGAGGAGGAGGAGGAGGAGGAGGAGGAGGAGGAGGAGGAGGGAGAGGGGGAGGAAGGGAGGAGGGAGGGAGGGGCAGCTTTAAATCCGCCCAGCAGTCTCCCTTCACTGCACGCCAAATGCTCCCTCTATTTCTTAAAGGTTATTTTGACAATTTGACTTACAGGAACGTAGTTCCCAGATGCCTCCTGTGTTTCTCAGTTCTGAGGAGATGGAGAGAGAGGATGAGGTGAGAGGAGAGGAGAGAGAGAGAACAGGTGAGAAAGAGATTAGGTGAGAAAGAGATGAGGTGAGAGGATGGGAGAGAGAGATGAGGAGAGATGAGAGGATGGGAGAGAGAGAGAGAGCGGATGTGAGAGAGGCGAGAGAGAGAAGAGGGTGTTGAATGGAGCAGTAAGAGGCTAGCACACGCAGATAACGAGCCGCTTGCAGATAAAGACTGAGATGCGGGGGGGGGGGGGGGGGGGCGGAGGTGTGGAAGGGAATGTAACGGTACGTACGGTACAGTTGGACTGTGTCTCCGGGAATAAAGACAGGAATAGATGAGATATGTGTGAGAGTAAAAACTGGGTCACGTTTGACGAGGCCTTGTCTCAGCACAGCACAGCGAGCTGCAAGCCTGCACGCTTCAGAGGGAACGGCACAAGATGAAGAGGAGTCCAACTGTTTGATCTTGTGATGGAAACACAAATGTTGGAATGGTTCCCCCCCAGATCTCCCGAGGGGTACTTTAGTTACGCAGCGTCTTCTAGCAGGACCCGGGTCCAAGAGGAAGTGTTGGCTTCTGGCTGAGGGTGGCTGCTAGGCAGGACTGGTTCCCAGCCCCCTCTGTAAAATATGTTCCTGCGTACATTCTTTGTTTCACGTCACTTTTTCCACCGTCTCCCTGGTGTCCGTCTATGGAAAGTCTCTGCCCTGCAGCCTGCCTGCAGCCTGTACCACAGCTCCCTGCCTGCCTGCCTGCCTGCCTGCAGCCTGTACCACAGCCCCCTGCCTGCCTGCCTGCCTGCCTGCCTGCCTGCCTGCAGCCTGTACCACAGCCCCCTGCCTGCCTGCCTCTCATTCTTAGCTCCGGAACATATCTTTGATTAAAGCATTGTATTCGTTTTCATCAAATTTACACATGGGGTGGAAAAATGGGGTTACGTAATCCTCGTGTTATTCAACATGGTATTCCCCATGCTCTAGGAGAGTGTTGCTAGGACGACCAAGTTTCAATGAAGCTACTTAGTGTGGGGCTTTCTCCAGCATCTTGATTTGATTGGGTGGTGCTTGTGTTTGGAAGAGAGACCCCCAGCTGAGTCGTGGTTACGTTTCAGGCGTGGTCCTCTTGGTGCAGCCAAGTATGTCCATGTGTTTCTGCTTGTCTGAGTGATGAATCACTCTATTGTCCTCCAGCCTGGACCACAGAATTCCAAGCTACAGGGCTTCTTACTCTGGTAACTCTACTTCCTGGTAACTATCTCTGATAACTCTACTTCCTGGTAACTCTATCTTTGGTAACTATTGGTAAACATCTCTGGTAACTCTACTTCCTGGTAACTATCTCTGGTAACTCTACTTCCTGATAACCATCTCTAGTAACTTTACCTCTTGGTAACTCTCCCTCTGGCTTTTGTATTTTACGTTACTCGATCCGCCACATCAAAGAGGCAGATATCTGTGGATAGCAGCTCAGCCGCGATCATTTCCACCATTACAGCGTGTGATGGGAACTTCACCTCCTCCCTCCGGAAAGAGACACTCCCTAGTGCACAGACACACACCAAGGCTTATGCTATGTGCTGATGCTTACAGGCTTCCATTTCCAGAGGATGATGTTCCTGGGGGATTATGTAAAGTCCTGGTTTTAAACTGCAGTGCAGCAGCAGCAGTCCGTTTGATATTTCCTCGCCGTACCAGTGGACACAATCTGGATCCCAACTCATAAAAAGCAGTGCCGTTTCTAGTCATTTCCACATTGATAACGACACCTTGACTTACTACTACATGTATACATTTGTAATCATCTGTGTTTTGGAGGGTTGATAATCATGCACCATTGCTTTTGTAGTGTGACAGTTCAATCTGTCATTAGGGCGTGTGAATGTGTCCTTTTTGACTTTGGTTTTGTTTCATGGAACCATCCGCATCAGTTTTAGTGCCCCAGGGTTTCACTGGTGTCTGCTAATGATGAGGTAGTTGAGATGTAGGATGAGGAAGGATGAAGCCCTGCTAATTTGCATGATGTTTGTTCCCCAGCTCCAACCACCTCCCCTCCCCTAGGCCCCAGCCTCTCCTCCCCCACCCAGCCCCAAACACAGCCTCACCTCCCCCACCCACCCCCAAACACAACCTCACCTCCCCCACCCACCCCCAAACACAACCTCACCTCCCCTCCACCCCCAAACACAGCCTCACCTCCCCCACCCACCCCCCAACACAACCTCACCTCCCCTCCACCCCCAAACACAGCTTCACCTGCCCCACCCACCCCCAAACACAGCCTCACCTCCCCCCCCCCCAAACACAGCCTCTCCTCCCCCACCCAGCCCCAAACACAGCCAATCCTCTCTTCCCCCAACCACAGCCCCCCCCCCCCCCACTGCTCTCAGCATTGATCCTCCTCCCCCATGCCCTCCAGGGTCATCAAAGCAGAGGGTCGTGGGAAACGATAGAAACTCACAGTGGGAAACTTCCAGAACACTTCTCCAAACCACACCCATGTGGCCTCAACATAGGCATGCTCTCCAAACCTCGGCCTGTGTTTGTTTTCAATGATGGTCCGATTAAACTTGTATGAGACCTTGATCTTGATCTGTATCTTGATCTAGATAAACCTGTATATATTTTTTATCTCGACAAATCTGTATCTTGATCCTGACAAATCTGTGTCTTAATCTTGACACATTTGTATCTTGATCTTGACAGATCTGTATCTTGATCCAGAGGAATCTAGATCTTCGAGCCAAGTCTCTTGCTGGTCCTTCTGAGGGGCAGGAGGGGCTCTTGAGGGCAGGAAGGGCGGTGCCAGAGCTGGGTAGGCCAGCAGGGTGACATGGGGAGGATCACTCTGGGGAGAGAGAGGCAGGCCTCTGTGCCCAGGTCTGTTAGCAGCTAGCAGGGGATGCTAACTGCATTGCTGCGTGGCTCCACGGCTCACGGATGCTATCCCAGCTTGTCTCTGCAGCATCCAGGCTCCGACAGGCCCCAGGGTGCTTCGGGAGGGGTTACATTTACATCTGATTTATTTAGCCGACGCCTTTATCCAAAGCAACATAAAAATAGGGCATATAGAAAGTACAGAAAGAGATCAAGGATTAGAATTGCAGAATTGTGTGCGTCTCTGTGTGTGTCTTGGTGTCTCTGTGTGTGTCTCTGTGTGTGTGTCTGTGTGTGTGTCTGCGTCTGTGTGTGTGTCTGTCTGTGTGTGTGTGTGTGTGTATCTGACAGGGTGGCACCTGGGTGAGGCAAGATCACAGAGCTGCTGAAGAGAACTCTCTCTCTCTCTGGGGACAGTCAGCCTGCAGCATGAGAAACACACACACACACACACACACAGAGACACACACATTCTCTCTCACACACAAACACACATGCACACAAACATTCTCTCTCTCTCTCTCTCTCTCTCTCTCTCTATCTCTCTCCCTCTCTTTCTCTCACACACAGACATACACACACACAGATGCACTACAGCAGCAGGGCAGCTGTCCTTATATGTTGCTATAACTCTCTAAGACATGTCGTGGATTGTATATCTGCTTGGCTTGATAAATCCTCAACTCAAAGCAAGGAAGTCGGGTCTTGAAAGAGAGATGGTTTTTCAGTGGAAACCTTGTCAGCTTTTTCTGGAGTCCTGACGCTGAAGTGTCTAACTGTCTGGGTGAGATGAAGGTTTGAAATAGGATTAAAGTTTCAGGTCAGGGTGTGCTCTCTGAGGACCGTCGTGAGAGGTCAGAGTAATGGACTGGAAACAAACAGCTCTCTCTTCCCAAACAGTCCAGTCAGTCATCTATTCTCTCGTCCCAAACAGTCAGTCAGCCTCTGGTCCTAAACAGTCAGTCAGTCATCTATTCTCTCTGCCCAAACAGTCAGTCAGCCTCTGGTCCTAAACAGTCAATCAGTCATCCTGTCTCTCTTCCCAAACAGTCAGTCAGACTCTGTTCCTAAACCGTCAGCCTCTCTTCCTAAACAGTCAATCAGTCACCCAGTCTCTCTTCTCAAAGAGTCAGTCAGACTCTGTTCCTAAACCGTCAGCCTCTCTTCCTAAACAGTCAATCAGTCATCCAGTCTCTCTTCCCAAACAGTCAGTCAGGCTCTGTTCCTAAACAGTCAGCCTCTCTTCCTAAACAGTCAATCAGTCATCCAGTCTCTCCTACTAAACAGTCAGCCTTATGTTGAGGCATTAAGCCGGAGCTGTTGTACCGACTTTCCCTGAACAGATAAGCACGAAGCTCCAGATAATATTATTTACAAAATCACTCAGGGCTGCAACACGGTCATGTTAATTACCATGTCATCTCTCTCTCTCTCTCTCTCTCTCTCTCTCTCTCTCTCTCTCCCTCTCTCTCTCTCTCTCTCTCTCTCTCTCTCTCTCTCTCTCTCTCTCTCTCTCTCTCTCTCTCTCTCTCTGTCTCACACACCCTCATGTTTTACTCTCTCTTTCCACGTCTCTCTCTCTCTCTCTCTCTCTCTCTCTCTCTCTCTCTCTCTCGCAATCCCTCTTTCCCACCTTTCTCTCTCTCGCTTTCTTTCTACTGTCTCTGTTTCCTCTTTTTCCTTCTGTCTCAGAGACTAAATCTGATACTCTAAATGATGCTTCTCCCACCATATTCTCATTATTATCACGTGGAAGTTCTGCTTATCACTTCCTGCTTCTGCCTTTGATGTTCTTATCTGAGAGAGCGCAGCCTTCAGAGACGCAGTCGTATCTGTGCGCCTCTTTATGGCGTCCCACAGGGTACAGTTAAGGGTTCAAAGGTCACGTCCAGGGAGTTCTGTTTTAGACAGTTGCTGATAAATCTGCCCTTGATCTACATGTCTGTCTGTTAACACATAACTGAGGGTGGCAACAAGAATCCCATTTTTACTATTTTAATGTATTCATTTAGCAGACGCTTTTATCTAGAGCAAAGTAAAGATTGTGCAATTGATGGGTACAGCAGAAAATAAAGAATCAGAAGTGCTCTAACAGTATTTTGGTTTGTTACAGTCTAGGAACAGTCTGTAAATGTATTTACTAGCCACATTTCAAGGTAACCACATCGCAGCTAACAGACATGGTCAACAAAAAAGAATACCACATTGACTTGAAGGATTTGGAAAATCGTTGTGTTCAGTTTAATACGGCATGCAGGTATGATGTCCCGGTCTATTTGAGAGGAGATAGTGGAGCGGCAGCAGGCTTGACTGTGGAACAGCAGCCAACAACTAACAGAATGATTTTGATTATGCAAAATTATTCAAACAAATACTAATTAACATGTTTATGTTACCGGCTCAGTTCTATTCTCACGTTGCTGAGAGTTGAACAGCTTAATGTCTACCTACGATTTTCAAATGAGTCTTCAGACACGGTCCTCTTGGTTTTGCTGTCTGGCTGCTGTTTGTGAACACCTCCTCTGTGCTCCGAGGTTTCCATTCCTCTGCCAGGTCACTCCTCTTGCACACAGACACGACAACACTGGGCTCCTCAAGACACTTTTAGCCTGGAGAGGAAACTATGTGGTGTAGGCAGAGACCAGTGAGAGACCAGTGAGAGACCAGGCAGAGACCAGGCAGAGACCAGGCAGAGACCAGTCAGAGACCAGTCAGAGACCAGGCAGAGACCAGTCAGAGACCAGTCAGAGACCAGGCAGAGACCAGTCAGAGACCAGGCAGAGACCAGTGAGAGACCAGTGAGAGACCAGTGGGAGACCAGTGAGAGACCAGTGAGAGACCAGTCAGAGAACGGGCAGAGACCAGGCAGAGACCAGGCAGAGACCAGTCAGAGATCAGTCAGAGACCAGTCAGAGACCAGTCAGAGACCAGGCAGAGACCAGGCAGAGACCAGGCAGAGACCAGGCAGAGACAAGGCAGAGACCAGGCAGAGACAAGTCTGTGCTGAGGGCCTGGGGGGTGCTCTGTGTTACCCCTGGTGATGGAAGTGAGGAGCAGGGGGGGTGGGAAGTGACAGGAAGAGTGGAGGAGGGGGGTGGATGAGCGGAGGAAGAGGGGGGGAGGAGAGGGGAGAAGGAAGAGGAAGATGGAGGAGGAAGAGGGGACGATGAGGGAGGAGGAGGGGGGGGGGTAGCCTCCCAGCCTCACCAAGTGTGGGTGTCCCAGCTTTGTCTTCACCATCGGCACTGCAGAGAAATTAAAGCCAATTACATGGAGCTTTACTGCCGGGTCCAGGGACTTTCAACACAGGCCTTGATTGCTTTGGAATATCCCAACACATTAGAGCAGCACCGTGCTCTAGCTATGCATGTCTGTCTAGAATCATAGAGCTACAGGAACCAAACAGTTCTATAGACCTGTTATTACGTGGTTCGGTATGTCATGGAGTGGACATGATAGATTCATGTAGACCACAGGAAGAGAAGGAGACTGGATCTGCTTCAACTGTGCAGAGTCCAACCCAGTAGCAGAGAAAAAATACATCACATGTCTTCATTATAATCAGAGCAGAAACAGATGTATTTACACATACAAGGAATTTGCTTTGGTGATTAACAACAAACATTTAAATTGTATTTATATGCTTGTATCCAAAGCGATACACTGAAGAAAGAGTGCATGGAGAAAGTAGAGCAGAAAAACTAAGGGACTGATAAGTACGTAGTTCTAACAGTATTTCATTGGTAAAAGTATTTTTCTGTTTTGTCTCTGTAGCTAGTTCCGTGAACTTACACGATATGCATCTTCAAATGTCATGAATTTTCCACGAGTCACTTAATGTGCCTGCAGGCAACACAAGACCTATCTTGTTGTCTCTGTTTTTGTTGGAAGTCGAGGATGTGTGTATGATGTCACCCCTCTGGTTCCTTAAGCAGGGGACAATGGGGAGGAGGCCCCTTTAAGAGGTGAAGGGATACGATCCATGGTGATGAGGAGGTTGGGGTCCGTAGAGGTGGAGGGATACAGTGTGTGATGATGGTGCTGCATGTCCCTTATAGCTCTATGTATTTATGTTATTGTTACTCCTCTCAATTATTCATTGGTGATTCCAAGTCAATTCTCAGTCTGTTTCATAAATATGTAAATGATTCTAAATAATTAAATCTGTCTTTTCATGAAATGTTTAAAAAAGAATTGTCTTAGAACATGCTTTAAACCATTTGCTATATTGACTAATCTCTCTTCCTCTCTCTCTCTCTTTCCTGTCTCTCTACCTATTTCTCTTTCTTTCTCTCTTTAACTCCCTCCCTCCGTCCCTCCCCCCCCCCCCCCCTCCCTCCCCCCCTCCCTCCCTCCCTCCCTCCCTCCCTCCCTCCCTCCCTCCCTCCCTCCCTCCCTCCCTCCCTCCCTCCCTCCCTCCCTCCCTCCCTCCCCCCTCTCTCCCCAGCTCTGTTGATAGGGTCGGGGTGTGCCCTGTACCCTCTGGGCTGGGACAGTGAGGAGGTCCGTCAGACTTGCAGCAACAGCTCCAACCAGTTTGAGCTGGGTAAGGTCATGTCCTAACTGGATATTGGGATGTCTTTTCATGTCAAGTAGTCATGTAACCATATCTTGTTGGTTTGTGTGTATGTATACCCGTGTGTGTGTGTGTGCGTGCCTGTGTGTGTATATGCCTGTGTATGTGCCTGTGTGTTTGCACCTGTGTGTGTGTGTGTGTTTGTGTGGTTTGGGGTGCGTGTGTGCGTATGTGTGTGTGTCCAGGTTCCTGTGAGATGGGCTGGGCGTTCTACTGCACGGGCGCCGGGGCTGCGGCCGCCATGTTGTTGTGCACCTGGCTGGCCTGCTTCGCTGGCAGGAAACAGAAGCAGTACCCCTACTGACTCTGAGCGGGGTGAGACCACATCTCCACTGGGTGACAGCTCTGTCTGCTGACACGTGCACCAGTCACATGACCATGTCTTGTTGGTGTGCGTGTGTGTGCTTGTGCGTGCGGTTTCGTGTGTGTTCATGTGGTTATGTGTTTGCCTTTTCTCGTGTGTGTGTGTATGTTTAGTGCTGTTTGTGCGGTTTCGTATGTGTGCGTACGGGGTCCTGCGTGCCTGTGTGTGCGTGTGTGTGTGTGTTTCTGTGTGTGTGTGGCAGGAAGCTGTACCTCTACGGAGGACCGGCCAGGACGCACCATGCCGACCAGCAGGACCATCAGGCGCATGTCATCGTCCGCATGGCTGGATGCCGGACGCCCACTGACACCACAGACTCCATCCACAGCCAGTAAACCCACAGCTATGCATCCTGTAGACACGCCCCCTAGGCCCCGCCCAGCACGGAATAGCTGGTCCAACCCCAGGGGATTCAGCCCACCACAGTCATCAACGGCAGCAAGAGCCATATAAATAGTGCCGCCCCTTTCCACTCCCCTGCCTGTACCGCCCCTCCATCGTGATCCCAGTGTTTGCAGAGTCGACGGGGAGGAGAATCGATCCACCTCCAATGTTACTTTTGTTCGTACGTGTTTTATATCTTAATATTTAATTCAACTATATCTCCACGTTTTTTTTGTATTGCCTTAAATATTTAAACCTTTGCTGGTAACTTGCAATAACTTGTCTCAACATTGTCACTATGAATATTACAGCACACATAGTTATATCACAGGTATTATAAGGCCATAGTATATATGTTTATTGTAGGTATTATTGTGTTTGATTATGTACATTGTATTATAGTAGCATTGTGTAAGAAACTTTTGTACTAAATATATTGTAAATAGTGTTTCATTAAGTCTTAATAAATCTATGACGTGTGTACCTGAGGTATGTTTTCATGAAGCAACGTAGTGGGAGAAGCAAACGTGTGTTAGATTGAGGCTGTGTGTGTGTGTTTGTGTGTGTGTGTCTGTGTGTGTAGAAGAGAGACACCAGAGAGTAGAAGATCTGGTCCTAATGAGGGCATGATTGTCTTATTATGTATGCAACATGAGTAGATGTATAAGTAACAAGCAGAGATGACCTATATAACAGCACGTAACTCCAAATAATCACACATTCAGCACTTTCTCCCATAAATATGATCCAGAATTAATGAAATATGGAGAATAGGAATCAGGTTTTTGAGAAACCTTAGTTAAACCTTCATTAAAAGCTTGGTTAAAACTTTAAAAACGTAAAACTTTTTTATAACCTTATTTACCTTTTATCAGGAAGGATTCGGAGTGTGAGTTCATGCCTGTGGACTTTTTAAACCTGTGTACAATTTAGTCATTGTTTGTTCTCTTACAATACTCTCGGATGATCCTGTTATTCCTGTATCCAACAGAGCAATGTGCTACTTTATGTCATGATATATAATTTTCAGTGGGTACACAGCTGTTGTTAAACTAAGGTGTGTAAATTCAGTGTGATTGAGTGATAGTGCACCTTCTGCTGGGTAAAGTGGAAAACAGCTTCAAATTAACAAACTGTGCAACAGTGCCCTCCAGTGGCGTAGTGTTAGACCTACAGTCTGTTTCATGTATGTTGTTTCATTCTTATCTTTTACGTATAAATACACACAGTCAACATCAAGATACAATACAAGTTTTCCATCTTAATACTGTGCCTTTATTAAATCTCTGTAGCGTTTTATACACTTTCCCACCGTGACAAGGAAATGAAAACAAGCTTTTTCTTTCGCAACATAAAATGTCAAACATCACACTCAGAAATGACACTTCCATACAGTACAGACTGCTATGGTCTGATTGTATTGGGAAACACAGCAGCTAATGTGAACAGAATGAATGAGAAGGAGAAATGTGTTCCCCCTTCAGGAAATAGAGCTAGCACCAATTGGCTACTGCTCCCTACTGGCAATATTAAGCAAGGCTCAATATCTACCCATATCTAGTACAACAGTACAACACAATGTCTGAAAATACAACAAAATATCACAAAAAACAGTGACCATACATTTTGTGTGCATCACAAAGGCCTAGTGCAGAAGCGGGGGGGGGGGGGGGGGGGGGGGGGTAGACACAGACAGAGAAGCAGTATCGTCAGCCAGTAAAGGCTTTTAAAGAGCAGAAAGCAGGCAGCGCTGTAGGAGTCAGGAGGACCAAGCATGTGCAAAGTCCAAGGTCTGACTGGAGCCCTACCCCTCCTCTCTTCCTGCCAGAGTGCAGGGCCAAGCCTCCACTCTCTATCTCCACCTCAACCACTCCAGCACCCGGACTCCCCAACAGCAGTCAGAAAGCTTTTAACCCTCAAGTTATAAGAGATGTTAGTGCATTTAGTATCAAAGAAAATGACTCCAAAGTTAAAGGAAGATCTTGGATGTGGAATGCTAATCGTGTTAGGCTGTTCTGTTAGAAGCACAGGCGTGTCAAGCTCTAGACTCTGGAGGGCAACCAGCACAGGCAACCAGCACAGGCAACCAGCACAGGCAACCAGCACAGGCAACCAGCACAGGCAACCAGCACAGGCAACAGAAACCCAGCATTAGTAACACTTCATATTTTTCTTGAAAATACTTTACAAAACTATTGAATTGAATACGTGTTGCCTATGGAATAATTATGATAGGAAATTGAACACACCCACGAAAGAGAACATGAAATATCAATATGACATATATTGTTTTAACTGTCGCTACACAATTACTGATGATGTGCTATGTAAGCCAGAGTGGCTGATAACTAATGCGCCATGCTAACTGGCTACTGATATTGATTAAACATCAACGAGATTATGCATTTTTCAACTTCAACATTGTCCTCTGATACACTTCTGTCATGCTCTTTGAGACGCGGTGCAAATACAACATAATACAATGACCTCTAAAAGCACCAGATGGTTTTATGGGGCTTGGTTGATGGGTTTTATTGTAAAACATAGATAACAGGGAAGAGGCGTATAGCAACCTAGAAGGCCTGACTTCACGGTCTCCAATGATCTCTAACGATCCTTAATGATTCAGAACCGTCGTGCGTGATCTGTGTCATTTCCGTTTGGAGACGTGAGGCTTTGTGTATTAATGATGGGAAACGACTCTTCCTGTCAGTTCCCACTAGCCGTGGCAGTCCTACAAGAGCCCACTCCCCTTAAGGTGTGTCAGAAAGTGGGCCTCACCCCCTCCCGTCTCCTCGAAACAAACTCGGCTGTTTTTAAGAATGAGAGGTGATTGATTTGTTTTGGAAGTTTGTGAGTTCGGTGTAGCGCTGTGATAGAGGATGACACTGACCAGTAAGAGGAAGCTTTCAGCCTCGGCTCAAGAATTCTACCTTGGATGTGATGGAGACGAGCGGAAAGACAGAAAGATCTCTCTCTCTCCCTTGCCCTTGTTTGTGTTACATTGATGCCCTTGTGACCATGCGTTCTGCCATGTCTGCAGACTACGTGAAGCGCTGTGTGATAATATAAAAAAATCGATTCAAAAAACATCTCATTGATTTGGCTTTCTAAACGGAAACAGATCGTCACGGAGACAAAAGCCCCATGGCTACAGGAAGTGACATCACCAGTGCCAGCAGCCAAGGCCCGAAGGGGAGGATCATGTTGACGCCAGAGCAGATAAAAATATTTCCTAGAAAGACGGAAACAGAACATCAGGGTCTAATTCTTAAATATTGATACAAGACACATGACTGCACATATGACACTAAGCCTTCACACAGGTGTTCAAAAGATGAAACGCACTCAGAAAATGTAGATCGGTAGGTAGACAGACACACAGAGAGATACTATATAGACATAGAGATGTATACAGTAAATCACAAATAGACATCACATTGCATTTAGCAGACGCTCTTATCCAGAGCGACTTACAGTAAGTACAGGGACATTCTGGCCGAGGCAAGTAGGGTGAAGTGCCTTGCCCAAGACACAACGTCATTTGGCACGGCCGGGAATCAAACTGGCAACCTTCAGATTACTAGCCCGATTGCCTAACCACTCAGCCACCTGTCTATAGACTATAGATCATATATTCATCCCCTTAGGGAAGGTACCCTTACATCAGTGTATGAATGTAGTCTAGGGAGTCAGATGGCTGAGCGGTGAGGGAGTCTGGCTAGTTATCAGAAGGTTGCCGGATCGATTCCCCGCCGTGCCAAAATGACATTGTGCAAGGCACAAGGCCTTGGGCAAGACACTTCACCCTACTTGCCTCGGGGAGAATGTCCCTGTATTTACTGTAAGTCGCTCTGGATAAGAGCGTCTGCTAAATGTAAAATGTAAATGTAGTCTGTGTTCATGTGTACACCAGCAATTCCCCACAGGAGAAGAAGTTGAACAGGAAGTTGAACAGGACGCCTTACTTGGGTGCACGCCCATGCTGTTCTCCTTCCACACGCTGCCCTGGTACACCCTGCAGGTGTAGGTGTAGGGCTTCTCATCCGCCATAGGGGCCCAGGTGAGGCGGCAGAGTGTGGGGGTGACCAGGCTGACGTTGGCCCTCCGCCGGTTGTCGGCGGAGACCAGGGCCACAGCGTTGGGGTACGTGGTACCCACCAGGCGGCTGTCCTGCTTGAACTCACAGTAGGGCCCTGGGAGCTGGTTGGTGGGGGGGAACTCGCAGTCCACCCGGATGTTGCGCTCCATGTAGGTGAGGCAGGGGTACATCTGGGGCCCACGAGGGGTGTACCAGAACCCTGAGGCTGCTGAGACAAACACTGACACACATACAAGGAGACACGCACACACGCTGATGAGTACTATCAGAGACCTAAACCAACAACACGTGCATCTGTCATATGGAAAAGGGAAGGTAACAGAGGATAGGACGATATAGCGTTCAAAGACTGGCATTGTCTACTGTACCACGCTTAGGCTTGCAAAACTAAATAATGATATACTGCAAGGCAGTAAAGGTTCCTTTTAAAGTTATTGTAAGATGTTTTTGTATTGCTTCATGCATCTGTTGTCGGTTACCTAAAAGCAGACCGGCTGTGGCGGAGAGATGTGGCTCCATCTTGCCTGGGTTGTTTTTGGCCCAGTCAGCTTGAAAAGGTTTTTGTCCCTGTGGATTTTTTTTACAATAATCACACAGAATTGTTGCTAGGCAGGCAATGTCATTCACGTAGTCTCAGAATGCATCAGGCCTATACAAATGAATATAAAGAAATGCTTAAGGCCTAACACTACAGTTAATTAGCCTACTGTAGGCCTATAGCTATTAAAGAAAGGCTAAAACGATGTTAAGAAACTGGGCAAATAAGGCAAAGGTCACATGCAAGAAACATGTCAAGACTGTCTTTCTCCCAAAGAATAAACGTAAAATTCGTATTTCTATGCCACATGACAGGGGGTAACATCGCCCCATCCTATGTCTCCCGGCAAACGGGGCCTAACCCCTTGTTTAGGCGGTTTGACAGACTACGCCCCGAGTCTGCAGTCTATCCTTACTAACACTGCACCAATACGAATTCCGCATTTTACCAGCACATGTCTGGATCAAAGAAAAAAAGAACGATGGCATTTACTATTTGGCTTTAACCTACAAGGTGCAGTAATAAAAATTGGCTACCTCGTACAATGCAACAAATATATCAATGTAAATCAATCCTTTGCCTTTGACTGATCCGAACATAACCGATTACAACGTCTTGATTTCACCAACCTGAAAAAAGTTGAAACAGATTTCACCCTCTGTTTAAGATCAAAGCAGCGACTGCGACTGTCTTGCCGTGAGCTACTGTAGATGAGACTGGCGCGTGCCGACAGATTCGGTTTAGTTGAATCAATTTTAAGGTTATCCACACTCCACGAGACCAGCGTCTGTGACAACACATGGAACTGTCCTCGGTCGGCGTGGTGCTGAAATGCCGGTTAGTGAACCTCCTACATGAGAGTTTTATATTAAACCGCCTATGTAATCTGATATCGCTGTACCAGCACGGAGAAAGCCCATTGACCGATTTGTTAGGGCAGATTCATAATAGGCCTGTAATATTGACATTGCGCTACAATTCAGCCTGGAGGCGACCCTGACAGTAGGATTTGAAAGTGAATGTCTAATCTGCAATCTCATGTTGTTGGTTAACTCTGTGCGTATCTAAATTATAATAGCAGCTTTTGCATCTGTAACCCCCCCCCCCCTTCAACAAATCATCACAATAATGCAATGTAATGATAATCATATTTAATTTAGCAGCCAGGGTAATTTGAGCCTGTGATTTTGATCTCCTGTCAAACCCTGTACCACTGACCTATGCTCAGTGCATTTAATAGTCTATATCTTGAAGACCACTGAGTACGAGTTTTTTTTTTTACCATAAACGCCCTGTCCTATATGTGATTTTGTAATTGGTGGACTTACTACAAATAATAATATGATTGCATCATTAATATGATGTAGCGTAGCCCAACCAACTGGGCCACATGATACATGGATGGGCATGCATATAAAACGTATATTAGCGTCATCTACTGGTAGGCTACATGGGTGAATTTTAAACGTCGCTGAAAAATGACGTTGGCTTGCGCACTGCTCATGCGCTTATGATCTCCGCTAATTATGGATGGATGGACTCGGTTGTCAAAATTTCTAGTGAGGCGTTATTATGTTTTGGTGTGTTGGACCTATGACATTAATTACGTAAATATATAGCTTGCATGTAAATACGATGTAAGATTATGTAGCTAGCTAGCTATTTATAATTGATACCCAGCTAACCCCCAATCTGCAATAGATACCAACGTTCGCTTTGTTTACATACACAATGTACAGTAGCTACCAGTTTATGATAACACTATCTTGATCAATTATTAAGACAAGCGAAAGTGGGATTTTTGCTTTGTTGTAGTTAGACAGTAAAAACATTCTACCACGTATTTAGCAACTGAATTTAATTTCACTAGTTATCCGAACTGTCTGTGAAAACGAGTAAGGTTTGCTAGCTAGCCATCTTAAACCCTACCCTAGCATCTGCGGTCCCAGTCGCAAATGGTTGCGCTAAGCCATAGCTAGCGTGCTAGCTCACTTTCTTATCTATCATCCTCTAATTGAATAATCAAAGCGGACCTGCAGAAATATTATTTTAATCGTTGCTAAACAGGGTAAAGTGTTGAAAACGAGACGCCAGTGCTGAGTTTCCAAGGGACGAGGACGTTGGGGAGGCCAACATCAGTAATCCAGTCGACATGAAGGGGTGAGAAACGAAACAGATATAGTAAAGAGATACATACTAAGAGAGAGAGAGATGTACTTTATTCATACCTAATGTGTTACATTATTACCATACCTATTACATTATAGGATGTAGCTATTACTATGTTTTTGGGGGGATCATGGTTGATGGTAAAATGCAGAATTTAAATGGACCCATCAAAGGTCCAAGATAACAAACGACCATCAAACCAACATACCTCTGCTACATATATAAATACATTCAAACAGCGTGCTTAAATACTCTTGCAAGCCACCTGTCAGTCGGTGTTACCTGTTTAGGTTACGGCTGACATGTTTGTGTTGCAGGCATCAGAAAACCCTGGAAGATGATGATGAGGATGTTCCTGTCATCGAAGAGGGTAAGAACTCAACCCTTACAACAAAACCAACCTTTTATCTTTTGGGGAATGTTTCGTGCCCGTGTTGCATCTGTGTGAATAATATAACAATGTCGTATTATTATGATTTTTTTTAACTCTTCTTTTGATATGATTTCGGCTAAATTGACTCTTCTTGTAATCGTTTTTCTCTAGGGCTTTGTCTAAACTTTATGACCTTTACTTGTGAGTTACTCTGTTTGTTAGGGTGAATTGTTTTATTTATCCTGGTGGCAGCCTCTTGCTGTTGTCACAAATCAAATCCAAATGTATTTGTATAGCCCTTTTTACAAGCAATGTCACAGAGGGCTTTACGTACACCCTCAACCAACCTAAACCCTCAAGGAAGACCAGGAAAAACTCCCAGAAAAACTCACTAGTGGAGGAAAGAAAATGGAAGAGACAGACTGTTGATGACTGTTGATCAAACACTGTTGATGTAGCTGGCAGGGAACTGGTTAGACTGGCTCAGCGAGGGACTCAGCAAGCTGCTCAGCCATCTTGCTTCCCATATATTTCAAGGTGCTGTTGCAACAGCGGATGATCCAAGCGCCATCACCACCATCCAATCAGCCGCAACCTTCTCCTCGGACCAGCCAATCAAATACCTGTTCAAAACGGAGGGAGCCGGAGGGCAGGTAGGAGAGAGGGACCCTCCCCCAGGGCATGCAGGAGAGAGGTAGCCTATCCTACTTAAAAACAAAAGAAGAAGAAGAAGAAGGGAGATAAACAAGTAAAAAATGACACGATTTTACGATACAGCTGTACTGACCTTTGACCTTGGTGGTTCAGGTGACCTACCGGGTGATCCAGGTGTCAGACGGACAGATGGAGGGACAGACGGATGGAGCCTCTGCTGTGAGCGTGGTCACGGGCTTCCCTGCCACCTCTCAGGCGGTGACACAGGTGCAACACAACGATGACACGCCCACACACAAACGCATACACGCACACACACAAACGCATACACGTACACACACTTTGTGAGCGGTACAGTCGGGGTGTCTCATGTTCTCTTGTGTGTGTGTCAGGCTGTGTTCTCCCAGTCGGACGGCCTGGAGGGGGAAGGATCGGAGACTCACTATTACTACCCCGCTACCATCACTGACGCTACGCAGGCTGCCATGGTGACCAACGTCCAGGCTGCCGACTCCATGCTCACTCAGAACGCGCCCGCCGGTGAGAGAACCAGGTTGTGACATCACGGTGCTAAGTCATCACGCTGTTCTGGAGCTTTTGATCCACAGTCTCACGCTCTTATCTGCAAACCTTCCCTCGATGTCTCCCCAGGTCAGCTGTACGTGATGATGTCACCCCAGGAAGTTCTGACCGGAGCAAACCAGAGGTCTGTAACACCCTGAAAACTCCTCAATAATCCTCAATAATCACAATGTACACATAACACACATAAGAGGTGCAGGGAGTGATTTGAACGTGGAACCTCTTGAACTGCAGTCAAAAGCTCTACCACTGCGCTACACCCATCCTCATTCATGAAGGTAGAATGGCAGCGGGTCCGTAAAAAGTCTTAAATCACTTTTCCTAAAAATAAGGCCTTAAAAGGTATTACATTGTCTTAAATTCAGATTGGATGGGTCATAATTTTTTTGGTGTCATATCACTGTGAAAATGCAGGCAATCTGTCCTGCTAGGACGAATATTCTTTTTGTAGGCTATATGCGCTGCGTTGTCTATGGTTAGGTCAGAGCATAGCCCACTGCGCATATTTTGATGACGTAAAGCATCAGCAATACAGGTACTACAGCAATGGTTGATAGCCACTCAACTTAGAAACATGGGGAAATGAAAGTTCAATTACAAATGGCTTGAAAAGAACGAGTATTCTTGGTTAAGGTTGGTGCCTGGAAATGCTTATAAAGCGAACTGCGTGTCGGAAGAATTTCAAACTTGGGACGATGGGGATCAGAGCGATAGAATCGCAAGTGCAGAGCAAAAAACACAGCGACTACCTAAAGGCACGCCGGCAGCCTGCAATTGCTAGTTTTTGCTCCACCATTTCCACTGCTAGCAACGATGTCAACGCTACAACACTGGATGTTACGATAGGAAATCCAGAGCCAACAATTCCATCTGACCTCTGAGCAGTTACACACATTTAGTCCATGTTCTTAAACTCAACCGATTATTGTCATTTTACTTTACTGTTCATTTTGAACAGACATCAGTGTGTTTATTTGGAAAGATTACTGTATATTTCCACTTTTGTATTTCCATCGTAAGTTTGGTCTTAAATTTAATTTAGAAGTAGTATTAAAAGGTCTTAAAAAGTCTTAAATTGAACTTGTTTTTACCTGTAGACACCCTGGTTGTATATTGTTGTTGGACTGTCGTTTGAATTCCTTCCTCTCATGTCCTACAGCAAGTCAGAGACGCCCCGCACTTCAAGAGACGACAAAAGACGAGCCCAACACAATGAAGGTGAACGAAGGTCCATTGATGCTGTGTGTGTGTGTGTGTGTGTGTGTATGTGTGTGTGTGTGTGTGTGGGGGGGGGGGGGGGGGAATGTCGCTTCTGCTTCAGGTCTTGACCCCCTCCTCTCTTTCTCTCGCTCTCTCTCTGTCCCTCTCTCTTTCTCTCGCCCTCTCTCTCTCTCTCCCTCCTCTCTTTCTCTCGCTCTCTCTCTGCCCCTAGTGGAACGTAGACGCAGAGATAAGATCAATAACTGGATCGTCCAGCTGTCTAAAACCATCCCAGACTGCACCCTGGACCCCACCAAGAACGGACAGGTAAATGTGACGAGAAGCCCTGCTTTCATTTAGAAATGAGATGCTTAGTTTTTATTTTCATCTGGTATGTTGGTTGTCTGTGAGTGTTTTAGCCTTTTCCGATTTTCCGTGGTTGTGTTGTGGTTCCTCATGGTTGTGCTGTTGTTCCCTTCACAGAGCAAAGGGGGAATCCTGTCCAAGGCGTGTGACTACATCCAGGAGTTGCGTCAGGGCAACGCCCGGCTGGGGGATGAACTGGAAGCCCTGGACAGACTGAGGATGGACAACCAGCTACTGAGACAAGAGGTGCTCCCGTCTAGACAACATTCTTATGGGATGGGCATTGCTTCTCTTGAACAGACAGGACTTAACTGTAGAATTAGTGGAGGGATTTATTGCTTTGCGTATTCTGTAGTGTTTGGCGCTGTCTAAACAAAGTTGGAATTATCCTGGAACAACTTCACAGGTTGATTTGTAACATTCTGCTTTTCTATGTCGCGTAGGTTGATGAGTGGAAAACAAAGAACCAGATGCTTCGGACCCAGTTGCGCCAGCATGGCATCGCGGGGGCAAGCGTGGAACCACAGTGAGCACAGCCCCGGGGTTAGGAGGACAGGGGGACCCATTTCAGTGCGACACTGGATGAAAAGCAGTTGGATCCAGATAGCTGATTCAAACAAATGTGAACTGTTGCTACCCTCAGAACTATGTCATTGTTGTTTTTACTCCACGCATCTTTATGGACACTTCCCCCAAACTCATGAACATTTTACACTAAGTGGAGACTGTAACATAACAGGAGTGATATGTTTTACTTATCGCTTTTTATTTTCAGTGTATCAAACCACTCGCAGCCTTTTTTTCACAGACAAGGATTGAAGTTGAAGCTTTTTATGTTTCTGGAGAGGTGAAGCTCGGATGACGAGGAATCCGAGGCTATGTCTCAGAAGTTCATGATAAATGAAAGTTGCAAGATCATCGTTAACTATCATGGTTTATTTCCATTTAGATTCAGTAGGATACATCTCCTGTTACAGAAGCATGAAAACATATTACTTCCCAACATCGGCTTTCATTTCTTTTGTGTTTGTGAAAGTTTTATTGCCGTTTTGCTATTAAATGCATTTGAAATACATTGTTAGTCTTTTTCATAACCATGAAAGAAGTGTTTACAGTCTCCGACTTTATGTATTTTTTGCTAAATACCTTGAATAATACTTGCATCAAGTTTAATTGGCAAACTATTTTAGGGAAGCGGTTTTAAGAATGATTACTCCCGGTTTCGTGACAATGAAACCGGTTAGGTTACTTCTCCAATTGGTCAATTGGTATCGTCATAATTCCCTACGTCACCAAGGTAATGCAGTGCGAGTTTCGAGGCCAGGCAAGAAAGCCTACTACAGGTGTTCACCTAATGCGGAAGGGCGGAAGTTATCAAACCTGTTGCGCTGTTCATTTGTTTCATCTGCGTGTTTTTAACTACACTGCAACACTGCATTTGTAGCCAAGTTTAGTTTTGGGACTTTGTACACGACATTTGGAACTTTTTGTACTTGAAAGCGACGGGGGAGGACATGTTTGTCAGCAAACTGGTTTCGGTGTTTCTTGTCTTCAGTTTGTCAGGTGAGTTCACCTTTTGTCGAATAAACAATATTGAACTATTATGTAGAAGAAGTGAATCAACAAATACTTTTCTTCACTGTTTGTAGAAACAAATTGTCTGATACATTTTCAAACAAACGAGCATTCTTAACTAACCTGTTTGTCTAACCACTACCGTACGTAGGTCTTAGGCCTTCTCTACCAAACAACTATAGACAAAAGACAATTGGAGCGTTTATTCTCCACAGCGGAAAGCTGTACTTTGACGATGTTTCCTTTTTTAAAGTCAGCTTGAACAAAAATTCAACAGATTTATTGAGCTCCCTAGCCTCCCTTATCTGCATGTTTCAGGTTGGTATTCCTCCCCCACCCCCGAAACTCGCATCGCAACCAGACAAACAAGGAAGTCTCCTCTGCTTTCGTTAAAAACACTTCTTAGTTCCATTGTGTCGGTCCAGGAACACCTCAACCACCATATCATCTGAGCGGATAATATACTGACCTGATTCCTGTGTAGTGCTATACCCGCTAGACCTCTAGGTATCTCTGAGTGGAGAAAGGAGGGCCCCATACATGAGAACATTTACCTAAAATGTGATTAATTCAAATTCAGTCTTTTATCCCATGCGACATGCAAATAGTGCATGTTAAGTATAGTCCCTTACCTCAATAGAAAAGGAAGAACTCTTGACAGGTGATTGTGAAATGAGCAGCACTTGTGTTGCACTGTTGGGAGTCACAGGCTAATCAAAGGAAGCTCAGCTGATATTGAGGATGTTTCTCAGGTTTATTTATCAATTGTTTCATGTTGATGCTGATTATCAAAGTGAATACCTCTCAAAGATTTTGAAGGTTGAGTGTTTTTATCCATAGCAACATAAAAAATATTGCAAATAGAAAGTACATTGGACTCTAGAAAACCTGCATGGGATTAAGCGTATCTGTAGTGTAGTCTGCTCATCACTAGAGCACAGAAACTGGTTTTAAAGTGTGAGGTGAAAAGTCCTTCAGTCCATGTTTACAAGTGCCCGTTAGTCAGCTGGCACAGTTCAACCTAGAGAAAACGGTGTCTCTCCACTCTTAAAGGACATAGAGGGCAGATGCCCTCACAGGGTTTGAGAAGTGGAGCATGAGATGTTTCCGTGGTAGTTTAGAGCAGATCATGTACTGAGGAACTGTTAATAGGTGGAGGTCTTAAACTGTTGTGTGGCTTTATATGAGATATTAATCGTGTCCTTTTTGTCGAGTTCATTTTCTAATGGTTGTTTATATCTCCACAGATGCAGCCTTTGATGTCACAACATCCACCCCAGATGTAAAGGTCAAAGAGAATGAGGGTATGGTTTACTCTGGAGTCAAGTATGCTCTGTGGCATTTGATATGGCTGCTTTGTCTAGTCATTGCCATGAATTAAATATGAAAGAAATAGTTTAGCAAATTGCTTCGAAAATGCTTGTGTCTCTTTAGTTCCTAGCTATGGATTGTTCCGGTTCCTGATCATCTGTCTTGTTTTCCTAAAGGTGCTGATCTGACCTGTAGCAACACGGCAGACTTTGGAGCAGATGCCAGGGTGGAGTGGAAGTTTAAGAACAAAGGCTCCACAGCTTATGTGATCTTTGATGGGAAACCGACCAGTACGTACAAACTCTGTTCTTGTGATGAGGAAAATGTCAGATGTGGGCTAATTTACATGTGAGTAGGTGGATAACGTGACCATTTTGTTTTCTTTCGGCGGAACCGAATGAACTGTAATATGAACATGACTAAACAAGTTTAGGAGAGCTTTTGGGACCAAAGGGCAGCACTGACATTCAACGAACATTCTGAAAAATAAACAAAAGTTGCTAAATATTGTATTCCCACTTGAGCGAGTAAAACAGATACAAACTAACATCGGCCAAAGGAAGGACTGTCGGACATAGGACTTTAAAATACCCTTTTTCAAATGTTTTCTCCTAACGTGATGTTGTGTTCTCCCATAGCTCCGTACGCAGGGAGAGTGACCAAATTCGATGGGAGAATCCGGTTCAGCAAAGTGACACGCCAGGACACTGGGGAGTATAGCTGTGAGGTGTCCGGTAATAGCCAGTATGGAGAAGCCAAAATCCAGCTGACTGTTTTAGGTAAGGCATCGCCCCTGCTCATAATCATTTAACTAAACCCCCTCTCCCCCCGTACTTCACTTCAGATAAAAGCATCTGCTAAATGAATCCGCTGCGTGCGTTTTGTGTGGTGCTTCCCTGCAGTTCCCCCGTCGGTGCCCACGTGTCGTGTGCCCTCCTCCGCCACCACTGGGGGCGCCGTGGTGCTGGCCTGCAACGACCCGGATGCCTCGCCCCCTGCCACCTACAAGTGGTACAAAAACGGCACCCCGCTCCCCGTGGATCCCAAGAAGTTCCCCGAGTTCAAGAACTTCACCTACTCGCTGAACCCTACCACAGGAAACCTGGTGAGGCCCTCCTCCTCCTCACCTTCCTCCTCCTCACCCTCCTCCTCCTCAGACTATCTTTTTTGTTCATTAATTTCTTTTGTCAACAGCAGGAAAGTGTGTGTGTGTGTGGTGGATAGATGGATGAATAGATGAAGATTTATTTATGAATGGCAAATGCTAATCGAAATGCTAGACCGCTTTTCCTCCTGATCAATATAAACATCTTAACTTTACCCACAATCCTCCAGGCGTTTCCGTCTGCTGCTCTGGTGGATTCTGCAGACTACTACTGCGAAGCTTCCAACATGGCGGGGCCCTCTCAAAGCTGCATGGCTAGGAAGATGGAAGTTCGTAAGTCAGCGCTTTTACTTTTCCTGTCCGGAGTGTTGGGCAACAAACCTTATTTCTTGTTTTTTTCCATCATCTGAAAGTGTTGCAGAAAGGAACTTAACATTTGATCCAGTGTTGATTCATGGTGTTACTCGGTCACCATTTTGACTTGATATCATTACTGGCACAGTTAAAACCAAGTATCTTGCTTTGGATAAAAGTGTCTTCTGAATGAAATGAAGGGTTTTAAAGTTGAGGTGTGCTTCTTGTTCTATGTCAGTTCAAGTCTGGGTTGTAAGTTTCTTTAATACTGAAACCTGCATGAGCCACTTATGTCATGCTCAAACAATGTGCTCTGTGATTCTATACAGTGATCCTATCCAGCTGGTTTATATGTAACCAGCCTGGCTGGGGTAGTGTGTGACTGTTGTCCTGTCTCTGTCCAGGGGACGTGAACACTGGAGGTATTGTTGCCGGGGTGATCGTAGCCCTCCTGGCGGTGGCCTTGTTGGTGTTTGGTCTCTGGTACGCCAATCGCAAAGGATACCTACCCAGTGAGTTCACCCCCCCTCCCCCTCCTGATCCAAACACTCAGTGTCTACTCTCTGTAGACTTTCTGTACGGTCCCGTTCATGTCTAAATTGGCCGATTGAAAGATGGTTGCCTGACTCGTTTTTGTGTTCTCCCCCCCCCCCCCTCTCTCCTTACAGAGAGGAGCGAAAGGTAAGACGAGTCCTCTTGTAGCTGGTGCATGCATGAGCTGATGGAGGGGCGTCTGGACCAGAGGGGTCTTGTTATACATGTTGGTTATGTGGACTAGTTGATGTCACTATGGGCCTCTGTCTGACTCTGTCTGACTCTGTCTGACGTTCACAGCAAACCCAAACCCTCGGTGGTCTACCAGCCCACGTCAGAGTACGGTGATGAGGAGGATGTAAGTATCACTTCTCACATTCTTCAGGGTTTATTTACCTTTCCATGTCTTCCTTTGGCCATGTTTAGAAAGCAGGAAGTGAAAGCTCCCCACATGTTCTAATGTAAGTAGTTTAATGAGTGTGGGGAAAGAAAAGCACCCTAAATAATATTACTAGAATTATTCAATTTCATCACTTTCCAATTCAATCTTGTACATTGCCGTAGCTCAGTGGTTAGAGCACTTGACTGCATTTGGATAAAAACGTCTGATAAACATGAACATTATTAACATTGAAAACCAGCAGGAGGGTATAATCTCTTATTTCTGCCTCAGGGTGGTGGTGGTGAGTTCAGACAGAAATCGTCCTTTGTGGTGTAGCCTGTCTGGTGCTGTTACATGGCAACGATGGACCCAGGACCACCCTTTGTATAAGCCTACTGCCTTTTCTCTGATCAGATAGTGTCTAATGTCATCTTTTAATAGTGTTTTATCTTATCTTCAAATGACCTGTATTAGCTTAAATGTGTTTTGATAGCCCAAGATGTTTTCTGCTTAAATATTGCTGTTCCCTGAGAAATTCAGAGTAACAGACGTAAACCATCCTTTCTTCCATTTTGTGAATACCTCAGATCTGTGTGATTTTGATCTTGTAAATGTGTGCTTCTTTTTAAGTTCAATTGTGAAATGGTTTGTTTACAATATCCATAGATAATTTTGTTTTAAAGATGGTTGTTGGTGTAGTGCATTATTTTATTAATGACATCTTTATTATTTGTGTGTGCTTGTAGATGTATATATCTTGATATTCTGGTTAGCTGGACCATAGCACTCACATTGAACACTGTTAATCTAAATTAAATTAATTATACAACCAAACATAGATAAACAACATAAAATGCAGTTTTAAATGGTCGAAGTCCATGTACATTAGTAGGCCTAGGCCATTTAAAATAGATTAGCCAACATTTAAATTGAAGGATTATGGAGGGTCGACACAGGCTATATAATAGTTTTTTTTAAATAAAATGTATTTTTCTCTTGATGTCTATTTTGCTTAAAATTGTGGTCCTTTCTTGTCGGTTTTAATCACACGCACACACACAACACCACACGGTGGCAAGCTGACGACGTCTATTTGTTATGCTTACGATAGTTTAAATAGGAAACTTTTCTTTTTTTTCTTATCGTATTATATTACGTTTTACTTGAGATGCGGAGGGCGCCTATGGGCATATTTGTGATTTGTTTAGGGACGAAGTCTTTGTTAATCTGCGTTGTTACACATTGACCAAACCAACATGTTAATCATTCAGTCACTCTGGATTCCACGGGATGCAATGCATTATTGAAGTAAAGTCACTCGTACTCTGCCTCTTTAAAGGAAGGGGCGGTGCAATTGAACTGCAACCCAACAGGATAGACTTTCGTTCACTCAAAACCCATTCATAAATAAGACATTGCGAAAGGATGAAGCGCATTTACAACGGTTGATTTTAATGTAGATCTGTGTTATTGGGTCCTGTTTACGGTCGAATGCAACGGAATCGTGGCGGCAATATATTAATAGTCAGCGAAATTCACTCGGGGTGATGCGGCGGTAGGAGAGGAAAAGTGACTTCCGATTGCTGACCCCCTCCCGCGATGGTTATGACTTTCTGTGCGTGCCACCAGGAAGCATAGCTTATTTTGTGTTCGGAACGGTAGGCAACAAACCCCAGTTCTTGTCTTCCATCATCTGAAAGTGTTCGTCGTTGCTTAGAGTCTTAAACGTAAATGATAGGTTTTCAATGTCTGCCGCCTTCATCGTTCCGGTTGTATTGAAAGTAAGTGGACCAGAAAACAACTAAGATTCCAATGGAACGGTGAGTTATGGCAGCTAAAGAAGATCTCTACACCAAAGTCACCCCGCGAAGACAGCGCCAGAACAGACCGGGGACTGTCAAACATGGGTCAAATCTGGACGTGCTTCTGTCCATGGGTTTCGCCAAAACCAGGGCGTAAGTATGAAACAATAACCGTTCACTCTGACAGGCAAGAAATGATCTGCGCATACGCTCTGAGCATCACAGGACAGGATATTGGGCTGTTGTTGAGTAAACTGCATATCGACACATCAAAGTTTCTTTCACTTACAAACCATCAGCTCGCTCACTGTGTGAGACATGTAATCTTTGAGCAAGCCAGACTACCGACAGCTATTCGCTAGACGTAGGTCACGCTTGGATGCTAAATTTACTTTCTTTGGCCGATGAAAAGAGGAACCTCTTGACCTCATCACCCAGCATTCACATTTTTGACCAGATCTTCTTTTCTTTAATCCATAAGATTTTGGAGAGCAAACAGCATGGTACTCCCCTTCCTCTAAACCAAAGGGTTTAATCTGACTGTCATAACGGTTTAACTCTCATTGTTGTGGCATGGTTGGGTCAGATGTCAGGCCACTGTCTTGTTGTAATCCTATGCCACCAGACTGAGCAGGAGACTTTATGACAACACATCTCCGGATTAGGACCGGCTGGACTGCTATTGTGTGTGTGTCATGTACAAGTGTGTACTGGATTGAGAGCATAAAGAAATACTCTGGAGTGGAACCAGAAAGCAGTGAGTGGTCTGTCTGTGTGTGTGTGAGAGGTCATGGCATTTGCGCTTGGGGTTCCCCAGGAACCGGAGCACAGTTCCACAGTGATGGTCCCAGGTGATCCTCAGCAGGTGTAAGGAGGTCAGACGTCTTGGGCCTCCTGGCACACTGAGAGCAACTAAAAGCACTCTAACCACATACACACCCTGCCGGTTCCTTCAGATCATTCCTAGATCCCCCCCCCAAAAAGAGACAAAGCTAAGAGGACTGAAGATTGTCGATATTTTTTAGGGAGGAGGAAAGCCAGGGGGAGGTTATGCCGGTTGAACCCTCGTCAGATGCGCATGATATTCAAACGAGCATTGCCCACTTAGGAGGACGTGAAAACGTTTTTCTGAGGCGGTTTTGAATGGCTGCGTTTGTCATAGCCTTGGGAGAGGGGGGGGGGGGGGGGGGGGGGGGGAAGAGGCCTCAATGTGGAGACTTGCCTGAACCAATAGGAAGCATGAATCACACAACCTTACTGTTGTATGTGAGGAATTAATGCTGAATCATTGTCGTATCGACCAGCCTTGTCAGATGTGATATAGCAGAAGTGTATCCTCTGGAGGCTCTGGAGGAACTCATCATGACCGTCGTGGTCCAAAACAGGACGAGTCCTGATGGGGCCTTCATAGACAGGTTTCAGGTTTCACAGTATCTGCTCTTGGTTCCTTATTAAGCTTGGTTACTTTCTGGAAATTATGCAAACCGTTCTTGTGGTTCTGAGTGGAGGGGTGTGGTGGTTTGAAGAAGGGTTGGGGCGTGAGGAGGGGTGTTTAGGGGTGTTGGGGTGAGTTTCAGGAACGTGTGGAGGGGTGTTGGGACGTGTGGAGGGGTGTTGGGGCGTGTGGAGGGGTGTTTAGGGGTGTTGGGGTGAGTTTCAGGAACGTGTGGAGGGGTGTTGGGACGTGTGGAGGGGTGTTTAGGGGTGTTGGGGTGAGTTTCAGGAATGTGTGGAGGGGTGTTGGGGCATGTGGAGGGTTGTTGGGGCGTGACAGGAAAGTCTGAATCATTGACAGCTTGGGAGATGTCTTAAGTATTCTCTATGATGAGGATGATGATGAAACCTAGAGGAAGGATGTGACTGATCTTTCCATTTACCAGATGCGAAGAAAGAGTGAGATTGAGATTATAATTCATTTAATTCTTTTTTTTCTTGATATGGACACCATATCACGGTTCTTATTACCGTGGGTGACTTACACACGTCACATGCAATCCAATGCTAAATCTGCAACAAACACAGAGCCATGTTTGCTGTTAAACTGATCTAAAGGCGCTGCACACATCGTCAGCCAGCCTTAACTCAAATGGTATGCCGCAAACCTTCTGAAACCACACACTCAGCTCCTCATTGGTTCTGTGGAAGGTTCTGGTTGAGGGGTCTCTGGCTTTGTGCTCTGATTATGAGCTTTCAACAAGAGGCCTTCTCTCAGCAGGCCTGACACTCTGAATCAGTGGTGTCTCTTTCCCAGAGCCAACGTATGTTAAAGTACAAAAAGTTAAGTACCAAACTTCTGTCCTCCAAAAACAGCGTTGTGTGGCATCACACAGGTGTGGTTTTTGTTTAACACTTCAGATAAAGATCTCTCTGTCTTATTTCTGCATGTGTGGTAAGTGTGTGCATGTGCATATGTTTGACTACATGTTTGTTTGTGTGTGTGTGTGTGTGTGTCTAAGGCAGGATGGTGTGTGTGTGTATGTTTCTCAGCGTGTGTTTACAAAGGAACCATCTGCCCTGCTTCTGTTGCAGTCAGAATGGCTCAGCAGTCCTGCTGGTGAGCACCATCCCTGGTCTCTGCCCACATTCTGTCGAGAGCATCCCTAGTGTTCTTCCCACATCGGGCCCCAGAGGAGCCCTGCTACCCAGAGGAACCCAGATAGCTTCTAGATTGTCCGCAGAGATGGCCCTTTGATGACACAACAATGGGGCACTAACGTTCTCTGCCCCTGTTTGGCCTTTTTCCTCCCGCTCTCCTCCCTCCATCTTCCCCTGTCATCTGTCCTGGCCTGGATAACTTCTGAGGTGACTGGTGGACCTTAACCCGATGATCCGACACCTGGTTTGGTACATGATACCTGATAGCAGTGGTGTTGTAGCTTCACCTTAAGCCACAACAGTCATTTACCTTGTTTGGATATCTATTAAACGGAAATGATTTAGGCTAATGATTGTATTGTGATGTAATAAAATAATTACTGGGCAAAATAAAAATATGTAAATGTTTGAAAGCGGATGAGCTGTTGACATGCATTGACCTTTTTGGTCATCCGCATCATCCCTTCATAAGCAGTGAATATAAATTACGTTCTAGCATTAATATGCTTAACTGGAGAAGCATTGATCTTAATTGATATATTAATATAATTATGACACATCAGCAAGCTTACTCTGACAGACCCACCCTCAACTTTGTGCCAATACATTATTGGGGCTTTGGATGGTTGAATAAGAGTCCATTCAGCACCTTGGACAGCCATCCTAATGACGAAGGTCTATTAACAGCGCACTTCCTAACAATCAACCTGCATGCTGGTTTGGGAAACGATAGCCTATCTCCATGCTTGTGCCTTTTGGTGAACCCCTCAAGGGCTGGTTGTGTTCCAGAGACAAAACGTCTGTACATGCTTGTAGGCATTAGTTTATATTCACAAGGTTGTCCATCAAGAGGAAGTGAACCGGCTTGTTTTAGGAAGTGGTTGTGACCTTTATGAAGTGTGAAGCCTGCTGGGACTTAAAGAAGGCCTACGTTGTGAGATGGGGAGTCTTTCCCCATCAACATATGGACATAAAAAGGAAAGGACATATTTTTATGTCCTTTCAACTTTTAGATGTTAAACGAACGCACACACAGCTTACACACAAGCACATGCACACGGGACACACGCAATGTGTCAGCGTGGATGTTTTCAATGCAAGTAAAGAGAGACTTGGAGGAGCACAGCATGTATGTAGACTCCCCAGTCAGGTGTAATAGGTAGGATTTATCTGACAGTAGGGAACATTGTTTAACAGTGTTTATTCCATGTAACCTGCTCTGCAGGAGCTGTTTGAGTCTCAGAACCGAAGGTTTCCTGACAGAAGATCCGTTGGTTGGGTTATATTCTGTGGACTATTAGTACGCTTCAAAGACTTCTTCAGGTGTTCAGATTGAGTGTCTTTGACTCATGACCATGTTGGGTTACTATTGAAATGACTCACACAGTATGGAAGATGATGTCACTCAGATGGGTTTTCTGTTGTTGAAATGCCCTCTTACTTCATGTAAATACATGAAGTAAGAGGTGTACATTTTCCTCTTCATCTAGCCCCAAGTGACAGTTTTATATGTATTGCGTCTGAGTCACCGTACAACCAAGTGCTACTGAAGCACAGAAACTCAGTGTTCAGCGATTTGAACCACTTCGGCGCCGCCCGTCATTTTCCGACACGTCCAATGTTTTCCACCGATAAGATTCATCAACGTTTGTTTTTCTGATCGAGCTCTGCTGCTGCCCAGGTCAGGGAAGTATGAGCAATGGGTTGTGGAGGATTTGCCCACTATACAGTACCTACGCATACTAAATACAAATACTGGTAAAACGAATACTAATATGAAATGTCAGGAAAGTATAAGTAACTGGTTGTGTAGGATCCACAAACTATACCTTCAGCCCACAGACCGTCTATTTTCCCACTATTACATTACATTGTTACTCATTTAGCAGATTCCTTTATCAAAACTAACATACAGGAAGTACATTTAGAATGTACTGCAGAAGAAGAAAAAGTATTTGTGTGGTCAGAGTCAGTATTTACCAGATGCAGCTCAAAGTAACCACATCTCAGCTAACAGGGATGATGCAACAATAGTATCTCAACTAGTACAACAATAGCATCTCACCTAACTTCTACTCAGATCTATTCTTGGAATGAACTTGTAGTTCAGTAGAACATCACATAAGCAGAGCCCCGCGTTGTGTTCATGCTGATTTTTCCATCATGTCTGGTAGATGAGACGACCTGGCTAGTAAATGCAGGCTGTTTGAAGACTCAGCCAAAATACCATCAGACCCGTGCACTTCTGATCCTTGATCTTGCGTCGTACTTAATACATGCGCTATTTGCACGTAGATTTGGATAAAAAGCGCCTGCTAAATGAATGCAAGTTCTTAAATGTCGTGGTTGCAGTGAACTCAGCTCAGTTAGACATCGTACCTCCTGCCCAGCTTGCGCTCTTTCACTAAACCCTCCCGTCTAGTGACTCTCCCTCATCTTTTCACTCCCTCTCTTTCACATCTCCTCTGATAATGAGTGCAATGGTGTCACCCTCTGCCTTGCCGCGCGAGACAAGCCTTCTCTGGCTCTGGGAGCGTGAGGCCTTTAAGCCTTTCTGAAGATGAGGAAGGGAGTGTTTAGACGACAGATAAGGGGGTTCTGTACTGTTGGCTCTGGGAAAGAGACTGAGGAGTGAGGGCCTCTTGTTGAAAGCTCATAATTAGAGCACAATGCCAGAGGACGGATGACAAGGATCCCTCACACAACCAAATTGGAGTCGAGTCTTTAGTTCAGAATCATATTTCTGCGCAGCAAAGGGCTCTGTGTGTTTAATCACATAGTTCTTCTCATCTCACTTCTCCTTCTCTTTGTCTTCCACCTCCTTCCCTCATCTCTCTCTCCTCTTTCTCTCTTACTGTCTCTCTCCTCTCTCATACTGTAGCTCTCTCCTCTTTGTCTCTCAGCTCTTATCTTTCTCTCATCTCCCCACTTTCTATCTCCCCTCCTCCTTCTGTCTGTCCGCTTTCTCTCTCTCTCTCTCTCTCTCTCTCTCTCTCTCTCTCTCTCTCACACTCTCTCTCCCTCTCTCTCTCCCTTTCTTTTTTATACCCATTTGTTCACATTAGAACAAGGTGGGTCATGTGATCTGATGGTTCTATTGTCTGCTGTTTCTTCCTGGGTCTTCAAAGTGAGGCCTGGTCTTTGCCAGACTCGCGTGGAAGGAGACGCACCGACATACAGCTCTGAGCACAACCCTTGGTTACCCTTGAACTTTCTCATCACAATCTGCACAGAACAGGTCAGCCAGCACGAACAGAGTAGCAGCTGCTTGAAACAGCCCGGAAGTTGTGGAGGAGGAAGTGGTGTCCTGTGTTGCGACTCCAGTCCTGGAGTCGAAGGTCCATGGAGAGGCCAGGCTGAATGGGACCAGGCCAGCTGGAGGGAGGGGCACTTCCTGTGTTGATAATGGGGGCTTAGAAGGCTCTGTCTGGGGGCGTGGGGCACCCCAGTTTAGTCTGGTGGTGTCAACCGTGAGGGCTCTCTCTGCAGCGGCCGTTT
Organism: Hypomesus transpacificus; assembly: GCF_021917145.1. Classification (NCBI taxonomy): domain Eukaryota; kingdom Metazoa; phylum Chordata; class Actinopteri; order Osmeriformes; family Osmeridae; genus Hypomesus; species Hypomesus transpacificus. The sequence continues at coordinate 2,451,264 of NC_061064.1, read as the reverse complement.
GATAAGTGGTCGGTGACGCGAGCAGGCTTCGGTCTGTAAACAGGAAGTGTGGGTTTCCCATGGCGATGAGTCAGGGGAGGGCCCTGAAAGAACACCCGTCTCTTTCTTCTTCTCTCTTTGCTGTTTTTCTTTTTCCACTCTGTCTCTCTTTCGCTCTGTCTCTTTTTTTTTCTATCTCTCTCTGTCAGGTTTAGCCATTTATGGTAAAAACCGAGAGATGTAGGTAAGTTTGAGATGACATGAAGCATCAGCCCTAACTAAGAATCAAACAAGGTATTCATTTTATCCACAAAACAAAACTTATTTTCTACAACGATACATTTTAACGTGACCAAAATAGCAACAACAACAGGGTGTTCAAATGTAAAATTCACAGAAATTCCTCGGCTGACGCACACAGTCACACACACATACACACACACACACACATACACACAGACGCGCGCACACACACACATACTTTGGTGCATTTTTGAAAACGTTAAAGAATAAAAGCCAAATAAACTGGTGTTCAAACAATGGGTTGTAGTTTTTGAAGTGATTCCTAATTCTGATTCCTTTTCATGGTTCATGTTGTCACATCTGGATAGCTGTAATCCTATCATGCTCGTAGAAAATCCTCTTACCTCCTCTCGACTGGATGAAGAATCAGTTTGGGATCTATGATTGAGTTGCTGGTACGATTGTTAGTTTATGTGTTCGTGGTTATGTGGGTATGTACATTTAACACACAGTTAATGTGTGGAAATGTATTTGCGTAAACTGGGTGCATGTGTGTTTGTGTCTAAAACGTGTACTTGTGGGTACACTGTGGGTGATTCAATCCATGTGTCAACACCCAGACTCCATGAAACTCTTGACTTCTCTATGTGAGTGAGTAGTGGGTGAGCATTATGATCTGTTTTTTTGTAACCAGGGCTTCCCCTTCCCAGCATGCTCAGCGTTGCCTGGGGGGTCAGGGGGCCTGAGCCGTATCTAGGGCCTCCTCTGTAGGCCATCGCTATAAATAGATCATTGAGTGTGAACACCACAGTGGCACTATGTTCAATGTTTATCTTCTCAGTCAGGAAGGAGATCCAGCCACACAGTGGCTCTGCTCCCAGACTCACGCACACAGACACAGAGGGTGGCGTGGGTCAACACTCTAGACTGGCACCCCAGAGCCAGTCTTCAGTTTGTCATCGGTTTACTCTTTGTTTACTCAACTTCAATAATGTTGTTTCTTGATAGGCATCTTACTGACGTGGTGTTGAGGGATGGATGCTTGGGTAGGTCAGGGTAGACGGTGTGTCACGAGAGTCTCATCCATGCAGCTGGCGATCAATAAGGACCAGGACAGGGGCTGGGCTGGATCTGGAGCAGTGGGGACTACAGCCTCTGGTTCGCAGAGGGCCTCCTACTGTAGGCCTCTAGGGATTGTGGGATATGGAGTCCTCTCCTTGTTGCCAGGTAGTCTTTCTGATTAGCAGAAAAGTAGGACCCCACAGAGACATTTTGAACTTGTGATATTTTAGCTTTTATAAAAAGACACTAATTAGATTCCGAGTTCTTATTAACAGTCACATAATCAGCTCTTCCTCGCTCAGGAAAAAGAGGCTACAGTTGTTAGCTGGCAGCATTAGAACGACACAGTTAGCATAGCCTCTTTAGCATGGATACAGTAGGGGAGCCTATGACTGGCTGTCAGGTGGTTGGAGTAAATGTGGCCTATAGGTCCTTCCCCGTCCAACGAGAGCTCTCTGTTATTTCCCTTAATGTAGAGCAGAAGGCATTTGTATTTTTCTCCCTCGTAATTGGCACCTGCTGCTGTGGCGCTCCAGACCAGGTCAGACCAGGTCTCTCCTGTGTGGGTTCTGCAGATTCGGGTGAACACACCAAGCCCAAGGTGTGATGTCATCGTCGAGTTTGCAGAGCACCGTCTACCTGTGGGATATGAGTGTGTGTTAGACGTGTGAACCGTCTGCACCGTTACACGTTTGTCTAGCTGGAGGCTGTAGAATTACATCTTTTTATTTTTTGGAATTGGAAAAACATTTGAGCTGAAACAGTGTATATGCTTTAGTGAGTCTATCTCTTTTTTTTCCGTATGGTGTATTAGATTAATGAAGAGCCTTTATCTGAGATTGGTCTTTCCTTGGTTAGTAACAAGATGTACTGCAAGACAAGCACAGTGTGAGGCCTCTTCCCTCTTGCTCATGCGTTATCAGGGATGGAAGATAAGGGTATTACACTGCAGCGTGCGCAAAGCATTACAGTACATGCAGCACATTAATCTGCATCCTATTTAGATTTATTTGATTGGGTTATGTACGTTCGACGGTAGCCAACTGGCTTATTTGAATGCTTCCTAAAGATAAAAAATGTTTTCCATTTCACTGTGTGTTGTGGTTTGTCAAAGTCATGTTAGCCATGGACAATACTGTTCCATGTGAATTCGAAACACGGATGTTAATGGGCGTAGAAGCACTGCTGTTCACGGCAAAGCAGAAACACTACTGTTTCCGAGGTGTCGAAAAACACTACTGTTCAGAAACACAACAAACTACTGAATGCTTCGTTCCAATAAGCGTCCACTGGAAGAGAGACTATTGATTTTGTGACAGAACTGATCTGTCTCCTCTCTCCCTTTTCTCCCTCTCCCTCTCTCTCCTTCCCTCCCTCTCTCTCTCTCTCTTTCTGCAGGCTAAAAGCTCTGGTTTCTACAGGGGGCAAGAATGTTCAGGCTGCTTGTGATTGGTAAGCAAACGCACAAACTAACTCAGAAAAACACACTCAACCACACGTACACTTTCCCCCTACACAAACACGCACTTCAAACACAGAAAGCTGGGCATCTGTAATGGCAGACTACACCATGGTAATCATTAAAGCCCTGAATCAGATGGAACTGAGGTTCCGACTACAGTGAGGAACAGAGGACGTTTTGGTTACTCTCTCCTGCCCCCTGTTGGACAACCCCCTCTCCAACACATCTCTCCCTTCTCGCCGCTGGCCAGGCTGTTCTCCCATGTGGACGACCCATTCCTGGACGACCCTCTCCCCAGGGAGTACGTCCTGTACCTGCGTCCCAGCGGGCCTCTCCTCCACCAGCTGTCCCACTTCTGGGAGCAGAGCCGCGTCACCTGTGCCAAGAACAAGGCTCACAACATCTTCCCCCACATCACGCTCTGCCAGTTCTTCATGGTGAGTGTTTGTGTGTGTGTGTCTCTCTCTATATCATATGGGTGTCTCCCAGGGCCCGTCTTTGTGTTCAGTTCAAACTGCCTCCTCGTGTCTGAGCGTGTCTCCGGCCCCCAGCGTGCTAGCTCTAACATTGTTGTGCGTGTGACACGCCCTCGTCTCTGTGCCAGTGTGCTGATGGGAAGGTGGAGGCTCTGTGCGAGGCCCTCCAGGCCACCGTGAGCCGCTGGAAAGGGCGCTTCCCCGCCCCTTTCCCCCTGGAGCTCTACACCTCCTCCAACTTCATCGGCCTCTTTGTGGAGGAACACATCGCCGAGGTGATCAAGTCCTTCGCAGCCGACTTTGCCACCGAAGCGGAGACCAAAGCTGGTGAGAACCCTGACCCCTCTGGCCCCTTAAGTTCCGACCTCTGGACCCCTGACCCCTGTTCCCTGACCCGTTTCTTCGGTCCCCAGACGTCCACGTGGAGCCTCATAAGAAGCAACTCCACGTAACGCTGGCCTACCACTTCCAGACCAATCACCTTGCGGCGCTGGAGAAGCTGGCCAAGGGCGTCGACATCTCCCTGGGCTGCGATTGGCTGGCGGTGCTCTTCTCTCGGGACATACGATTCGCCAATCACGAGGTGCGTAGCCGCGTCGTCCCTCTGAGGCGATGTCTCGACGAGTCACCGGTCCTGTCAGACGTCCAGGCTGGTAATCTCCCCCTCCACCTCCCCCCCATCCCCTTCTCTGCCCCCCTCCTGTTCCCCTCTCTGCCCCCCTCCCGTCCCCCTCTCTGCCCCCCTCCCGTCCCCCTCCGCAGACCCTGCGTGTCATGTACCCGTACGTGCCTCAGAACGAGGACGAGCTGGAGCTGGTGTCAGGGGACTTCATCTTCATGTCTCCGCTGGAGCAGGGCAGTGCCAGCGAGGGCTGGGTGTACGGGACCTCCCTGGGCTCTGGCCTGTCCGGCCTGCTGCCCGAGAACTACGTGAGCCGGGCAGACGAGTGCGACACCTGGGTCTTCCACGGGTAGGGGAGGGCCAGCAACGTCCATGACAACACCTTCCGTAGCGAGCCAAACCGAGAAACTGATGTTTTCTGCCCCCTGGTGGTGAGGTGTGGGATGTGTCAAGAGACCATTCAAACCTTCCTGCTAATGATGAACGGCAGGCCAGGGGTGCAGCGTTAGCATAGAGGGTGGTACCAAAAACGTTAGTCCTTACTAAAACAAAACCACGTCCTTCCTGATGTGTGGTGCTCTCCTCAGGTCTCACTCGTTCCTCCACGGTGCCTTACCCTCCAACACCGGAGGGGCGGTCGGTGGGCTCCTGTTTGACGGACAGTTGGATGGCCGTCTCCTTGACGATCACTTGGATCCGACCAGCCTCAGTGTTCTCTGTCCTCCTATCCAGGTTTGTCAGTCAGGATCCAGGCTCACCACACTGCCTCAGGAAACTACTATTATGACATTTGTACTATCGTGTATATTAAACAAATACAGCAGTCAGTTTGGAACATGTTATTTGATTGGACAGGAGGCATTCCACGAGTGGGTATGAAAATATAGGATTGCAGCATTGGGACTTTAAACTGTACATCTGTCACTCATCTTCACAGGTCACTAGGTATTTTAGATTGCGAAAATGTATGAATTTCATGCCTGTGTTAGAGGTGTTTACCACAGTGTATAGTAATATGTAGTATATGCTACTATGTAGGTCTATATCCTGGTGCTGTATAGGTCTGTCTTCATATCCCTGCTGTGTGTTCCTCAGACGATGACACCTAGCTGCCAGTCTGGTCTGGCTAAGAGGAGACTGTTTGTGTGTCGTCATGGCGAGAGGATGGATGTGGTGTTTGGGAAACACTGGATCACTCAGTGCTTTGATGCCAAAGGTAAGACTGGAGCAGAGGAGGGTAGATCTTAAAGTTCTTCTCTCGACTGGAGTATGAGAGACAGACTGGAACGGCAGCAGACTACTCTTCCCATCATGCCGCTGGGCCTCACCTCTCTGCCTGGCGTCTCTGGGTGTCTGCAGGTCGATATATCCGCTCCAACCTCAACATGCCGCTCAGCGTGCCTGCCCGGACCGGAGGCTTCCGGGAATACGATAAAGACTGTCCAATCACAGTGTTCGGATCCACCCAGGCTCGGCTTGTAGGTAGGTAGTATCTGGTACCAGCTCGGCCTGGTAGATAGCTAGCTGGTACCAAGCTGGTGAGGTAGATATCTAGCTGGTACCAAGCTGGTGAGGTAGATAGCTAGCTGGTACCAAGCTGGTGTGGTAGATAGCTAGCTGGTACCAAGCTGGTGAGGTAGATAGCTAGCTGGTACCAAGCTGGTGTGGTTGCTAGGTAGCTGATCACCCCAGGCCTTTCAGACGGTCCATGTTTAATGTGCCATGTGGGTCTGCTGTCTGTGTTCGTAGGAGAGGCCCTGCAGGAGAGTCACACAGTAATAGACTTTGTGTACTGCTCTCCATCGCTGCGCTGCGTCCAGACAGCTCACAACATCCTCAGAGGTACCAGGTCACACTCACACCTCGTATACCATACTGCTCATCTTACATTACATTGTTTCATATCGCCGTAGCCCCACATGCACTGTTATATAACTGTAGAGTATGCTGCTGTATACTATGGACAAACCTGTCTCCTCCTCCTCCTATGTCCCACCCTCCCTGTCCCCCCCCTCCCAGGCCTCCAGCTGGAGGGCCATACTAAGGTCCGTGTGGAACCAGGCCTGTTTGAGTGGACCAAGTGGGTATCAGGCACCACCCTGCCAGCCTGGATCCCTCCAGCAGAGTTGGCTGCAGCTAACCTGAGTGTGGACACAACGTACAGGTAGATACACACATACTCCACACAGTCTTCACACACACTTCTTACACACTGTTCATCATACACATCATACACGCTTCATAGGCTTGTCAGAGGTTAGCAGCGCTGACGAAGACCCGTGTCCTCTGGTTCCTCTCCAGACCTCATATTCCCATCAGTAAGCTGGTGGTGTCCGAGTCCTACGACACCTACATCAGCAGAAGCTTCCAGATCACGCGGGAGATCATGGCGGAGTGTAAGAACCTAGGTGAGCTTCCGAGCCGTCTGTTTCAGCCGTAAAACGCGCCGGGTGAGTAGCGAGCGGAGATTGGAATTTGGCGGATGTCCGTATGTAGTGTAAGTCACGGTATTGGCGGTATGTGGCTCCCTGGCCGCCCCCTCTCTCACACAGGAAGCACAGTGCTGATCGTGGCCCACGCTTCCTCCCTGGAGGCCTGTACGCGCCAGATGCAGGGGCTCAGCCCCCAGAACTCCAAGGACTTTGTGCAAGTGGTCCGAAAGGTCAGCCCACTCTTCTGGAGGCTTGCCAAGAGATGATTACTCTCTCTCTTTCTCTCCCTCTATTGCCTCTCTCCTCTTATCTCTCCTCCAACTCTCTCTCCTCCTCTCCTGTCTCCTTCGATCTTCTCTCCCCCTGTCCTTTTGGTTTGATTTAGATTTTGTAATGATTGTTTTTATTGACTTCCTCGTCTCTCTCTCTCTCTCCCTCTCTCTCGTACACTAACCCCCTCCAGATCCCCTACCTGGGCTTCTGTGCGTGTGAGGAGATGGGTGAGACGGGGGTGTGGCAGCTGACCGACCCTCCCATCCTCCCTCTGACCCACGGGCCCAATCACAGCTTCAACTGGAGAGAGACCCTCCTGCAGGATTGATGGCCACGCCACTCCCTGGACACGCCCCTCCTTGGCCACGCCCTGCAGCCTATCTCCGGAACAGACACAGCGTGACCGTTTCTTCAGCTATATCCCCCCCCCTCCCTGCTCAGCCCCTCCCAGAATGCCCTGGCTCACCACCCTAGACACCGCGTGGATTCACACTCTCGGGTCTGACCTGCTATTTAACACTGTGTCCCGGCACACTGTTCACGATGAAGGAAGAGGTGGAGGTGATGATGGTAGTCAGAGCACAAAGTACCTTCTAGTGTGACACGATGGCATCTGCAAACCCAACAGGATGCTTCACAAACACGGCCACCCACGACGCCAGGAGAGGGGAGTGGGGGGGGGAGGGGAGTGGGGGTGGGGGGGGGTTGTGCTGCCTGGAGCCCCTCCCCGACCCCGGGAGTCTGGCACCGACGGCATTCTGGGAGAGAAAAAAACATGTCTGCTTTCTCCTACACTGTGACGGGAGGAGAGCTGCACAAGTCATCCAGTCTTCCATGCCTCTATGTCTCTGTTTAGCTGAGTCATTTTCACATGCACAAACCCCTTCCCTGACTATAATAGAAAGCACAAAACTAGACTTCATTGGGACAATCAGACAGGCGAAGGCTGTGACCTCACCCGGAAACTCATCCATACACACCACACTCCATTTTAGTTCAATATTTTGGTAACGCTTAACTTTAAGGTTACATTACACAACTACCAAATAACTACCCAGCAATAGATTTAGTAACAACATAGTAGGTGCATAGGAGTCGCTATGCAATTAAGTGTAACGAACTACAGTTCCTTTCCCACACACCTACAACATTGTCACTATAGGTAGTTGGCAGTGGGGTAGTTGATGTAACCTACAGTGTTGCTATGTAGTTATATGGTAGGCCATGTAACCTTAATAAAGTGTAGTCCATGTTTTAGGAATATCTTTCAAATTTGACCATGGTCCCTCAAGCTTAATTCAAACTTTAAAATTCTCACAATCAAGTCCATCTTAAAACTCTCAGAAGTGTAAAAGGTTAGCCATCCTGTTCTGACATACCGCTGAAGTGAGACTACTGCTTTCTAATATTCACTTTGTTCTGTCTTACTATGTTACTAAACATTTATTAATGTGATCCATTTAAGGGTAACAAGTCCATGTTTGTCATTGTAGGTGAGGATCCAGACGTTTTTATTGGTCGGTGGTGTCCAGGTGGAATGGGAACAGGAAGTGACACGATCTTGAGAAATGTGAAGTTACATATCAGCTAGTCAGACAGGACACACTTTAGACCAATTAGACTGTCACAGATTTCCAAACATTTACTTTTTTGTTTCTGTTGTTAAGCTTTGTTAAACAGATATTTTTATTATATAACTAGTTTATATTATAGAGCTGTTATACACAGTCAGTCGGGAGAGTTGTTGCAGAAGTAACATTAGAGCTAAATGTATTTTATGCGTCATTTGAATTCCCAACGTTTTTGTTTGATATTATCCTTTTGAGCTTGACGCATACAACACATACACAAATAGCTTGAACACCTATATGCATCTATTACCATAGAGACCCTTTCTCTACCAAGTAACGGTAATTCAAATTCTGGTTTCCTGCGTTCACTTCATAAAAAACTTGAAGTGAATGCTTTTTTTCATGTTCTTGTCTGCCACGTCAGTGTCCGTCGCTGTTTTCATAGATTCTGTAACATTTCTGTCCGTCCTGTGTGAGATTGCACTTACTGTTCCTGGATGGAGCACGTTGATGATGAGGATCAACCAGTGATCTCTGTTCCTCCTTAACGGACCACCTTCCTTAGCGTGACATGAGCTTCAAACTAGGGCTTATGGAATAGATGGCGAAATTGATACGAGATTCTGTACCACCCTCTCCGTTTTCGCTAGTTCTACCTTTCTGTCTGTCTTTTACTCCTGGTCTCTGCTTCTCTCTCTTTCTTCAAAATCACTTCATCCTCTCCTCAGGATTCTCTCCTTCTTTGTACTGAACCGCTGAGCAGCTCACTACATTGAGATGTTGACATGTCAGAAATATTTGATATTGAAGTTTGACATGGGGCTTCTGTCTTCTGTGATCAGAAGTACAGTTTAAAACCTCTTATGACTAGCAGCCATTCCATGTCACGTGCTGGGGGAAAACCCCTCCTGACATTAACAAGGAAGGGACAAGTTGGGTTTTTGTCGCTTCTGTTAGCTTGCTGCGTCTTCTGACTTGGATCTCGTTACGTCATGCGAGACTTGTTGAACAGTCTTCCAGCTTTCAGCTTCGTTTAAAAGGAAGACGACAACAAGGAAAAGTAACTTTTCTGTCCTCAGCTGCCTCAAGTGCATTGCATGCTAAAGGGGCAAAAACAAGCAAATTGAATATAATCGATTTACTTGAAAAGTAAACTATAGCCTACATAAAACAAAATTAAAGTCAAATGAAATTGTATTTAAATTATTGTTTTAAATGTATGCATTACACAAAGTATACAAGAATATATTATATTTTGTTGCAAATGACTGCCTCTATAATTATATTGTTTGTGAAAAGGTCTGATGACGATAATGTACTGCTTAGGAAATATGTAAATTATGTTTGCAAATAAATGTTTTATCTGCATCAACGGCTCATCAGTATGCCTAGTATTACCGACAGATGGCGCTAGGTAACGCTGTATTATTGTCATGACACCAGCTGCTGGAAATGAAAAGTTACATGCTGATTGAGTTAGCAGCATAACACGATTTGAAACGTATTTC
>NC_061064.1:2418052-2441136 GCF_021917145.1 Hypomesus transpacificus | reverse complement strand
CCTTCGTCTTCTCCACTCACACAACAGGCACAACACCAGACCACCAAACTCTGAATGCTGTTAGCGTCGGTGGCACAGCCTGCAGACCAGACATATCAGCTAATGAGTGTTTGGGAGAGGGTGCTTGAGAAAGGCCACAATGGGCACCTTTAAGCAAATGTATCTGCAGACCAACCTGGTCTCTGGATTTGAAATCAATAGTCTTCTCACCCAGTCAGCCTCTCGGGGGGAAACCTGCCAGACAAACAGAAAGAAGGCCGGCAGGGGCAGTTCAATACTTTACAGATTACTGCCCACACACCAGGGGAGCCTTCGACCCCATCAGGGTGGTAACACACTCATTTCTTGTTCGTGTTTTCGAAGAATGGCGATGAAGTCTATCGCACAACGATTTGTCTGTTTTGCCTCACACCCCACTGTTTCCCTCCGCAGACGTCCACAGTTGTTGCAACTCAACTTGTTCTACACGATGACACAGCTTCTCATCCACGGCAGAGTGGATGTTCGGGCGCCTTGGTTTCCACGGCCCATCCTCTCTCCACCAGTCGCCTCTGGGCGAGGTTCTTCATCTGTTCTCCTGAGACAGCCTGGTCTGCTGATGAGCTGCACCTGGAGACCCACACTCACCAAACAAACCCCAGAGAGAGAAGACGTCGGCGAGGAGAGGAGGGAGCCCACGCCAGCTTCCTCTGCCAGGAGCCCCCAGCTTCCTGGGGGGGTGGAAGGGGGGGGGGGGGCGTAGCACTCCTCTAAAGTTATTTTGGTTCCTCTCCTCTGAGTTGAAAGCCCATCTCTGCATCCCGTGAGTCTCTGTGAGAGAATGTGTGGATCCAGAGTCAGGGAGTCTTTACCACGCTCCTCAAACATCACTCCTTCTGATGGAGGGAAGAGAACCAACCATGCAGGTCATACAGAGAGGGAGAGGGAGAGGGATTTCTCCGGTAACTGGCTCTTAGAAAACAATTTGGTGGATGGAATTGAAGAAATCTTACCACAGTATGAAGTGTGCACGAGACATCGTGCTTTTACTGTTTTGGTCTTGACAGCTTTTCTACTGTTCAAATCAAGTGCAGATTGAGTGGCCACAGACTGGATAAAACCGGTTCATCTTCTTTTTTAGAACACACATGTAAACATCTCAAAGATCCCACTTTTTGCTTGTAAAGGGTCATTTATGAATATCCCGCTCAGAACTCGTCAGCTGTGACGGCCTGGCAGCTGTACATGAAAGGAGCTCCACTTCCAGTAAACATTGTGTGTTGACATGTGCTGGTCCTGCCATCAAGACCGAGTCCTGTCCACAGTCAGAGAGGCCAAACGGCTTTCCTGAGGTGCCTGCACGTATGAGACACTGTATCAGCAGCAATAAGATCGTGAACCTCATCGTGTCCTGAGATGTTTTTGTTGATATTTTTACATCCCTTTAGATATACCAATCGTTAACTGGAATGACTGGAACGAGTCATCAGCAAAACGGTTTTAGGTGTAACATTTGGGATGAGTGGTATCTTTCACGTTTGTTTCGTGTCGACTCGATTCATAACACTGCAGCCCGTGTTTACCTGGTGGAGATAAACAAGCTGATCAGATCGGACTGTGAGCGGGCAGTGATCCCTCGGGGTGGTCAGTGTCTCCAGGGGGTCTGTGTGAAGAGACGACCAGCCAGGAGCTGGAGGGCCGTGTTTGATGCCCAGATGTGAGAGGTGCTGTGGGAAGACAGGCTTCAGTCACCGGGGCTAGGGCTGGGTGTGCGGAGGGAGGGTGTGGGGAGGGAGGGTGTGGGGGAGGGAGGGAGGGAGCGAGGAGCTCTTTCAACACTCTTCAGGGGTCTGGCAGTGGATCCTCCCTGTCTGAAGCAGGCAGCGAAGGAGCATGGGAGGTGTGAGGGAGGGAGGCAGGATGGTGGCCCGCCACCCCGGAGAGATCCAACACTGACATTTGCCAGCTGGACAACAGCAGAGAGGCAGAGAGAAGAGAGGAGGGCTAGACAACAGCAGAGAGGCAGAGAGGCAGAGAGAAGAGAGGAGGGCTGGACAAGAGCCGAGAGGCAGAGAGGCAGAGAGAAGAGAGGAGGGCTGGACAACAGCAGAGAGGAAGAGAGGCAGAGAGGGGGGCTGGACAACAGCAGAGAGGAAGAGAGGCAGAGAGAAGAGAGGAGGGCTGGACAAGAGCAGAGAGGCAGAGAGGCAGAGAGAAGAGAGGAGGGCTGGACAACAGCAGAGAGGAAGAGAGGCAGAGAGGGGGGCTGGACAACAGCGGAGAGGAAGAGAGGCAGAGAGGGGGGTTGGACAACAGCGGAGAGGCAGAGAGGAGGAGAGGCAGAGAGAAGAGAGGAGGGCTGGGGGGGGAATGTTCACAAGGAAATACAGAGCTTCAACTCTCAGAATAGTTGGTACGTTTCCTGTGTACCGTAGTGAGGAGAACTCGATGAAACGCAGACATATTTGTGTACTTGGTTAATAATGCAGTCGTATGTCTAGTAGTCGTAACCCGTAGCAACACTAGTGCGAAGCTGGTGGCCACATTAGACGAGTCCTCACGTTCTGAGGAGCTGAGGAAAACGGTAGTGTCCTTTGTTGAAAACCAAAAACGTATCTGGAGAGATTAAAATAAGCCGTGTCTCAAGTACCGCTCTGGTTCAGGTATAATTGTGGATTTTCACGAAAATTGATTGCTATATTTTCCCCTCTCTTTCTTCTCCTTCTCTGTTGTGTTGTGTTAATCATGATATCCTTATCAATATCCTCAGCCTCCAGGGAAATAGGGGGAAAACAGCACTCCTGTTATACCCAGTAGCTATTCTGATATAGGAGAAGTAATGAAAATTCTCCACCTCTCTCTCTCTCTCTCTCTCTCTCTCTCTCTCTCTCTCTCTCTCTCTCTCTCTCTCTCTCTCTCTCTCTCTCTCTCTCTCTCTCTCTCTCACCCACTCCCCTCTCTATCCTTCCACATTTCTCTGGGATGGAATCAGTTTCTATCTATTCCTAGTTCTTCAATTACATATGAAGAGTTCCCTCCATTATTGGGAAACAGACTCCACTGGACAGTCATGAACTGAAACACTTGATATGCAATAACCATCGAAATGACTGTTATAACAATCCTGCATGAATAATTCACTATCGATTCATAGACCACTGACCGGCTATTCAGAAATACGAATCAAAACGCTTAACTCCTTACATCAGTGCAACACTATGCACATTTATCCTTCCATTTACATTCCAACCCCAGCGAAACCGATTTTACACAAACGTTTTCTGTGGATTGTTGGCACCCGGTCATGCAAATTAGAGGTGTTATAAAGTGTTGGCGATTAAATTTTTATAAGTTTCCACCAAGGATCGTGCCCTTCATCCACACCTTCTCTTCTCTCCCAGAGCATCACATTTCACACAGATCCTACTGACTCATCAACCCCCTTCACGTCTGATACACAAAATCATTTGATTATTACTCTGTGTCAATAATACTCACAACAGCAGAATTATATTAGAGTATAATCATGCTGTGTAGTGTTCTCTCTTCTTTTAAACCCAGGTCCTGATCTTTCGCTGGGTTTTCACTTAGAAAATAAACGACAGAACTCTCTTCACAGGCAGTGTAATCTCCAAAAGCAGCAACGTACAGCTCCTCATTCAGTAAACATGTGACATGAAACAGAGCAAGCTGTTCATATATCATCTCATGGTTGACACGTCAGAAACGGACGCTTCGCTGGCGCACCCAGACTTTTCAATTAACCTGTCACAGCCAGAAAAACAGGAAATAATCAAACCTGAGAATCATTATTAAAATGCTAATGCTCCAGAAGAGTTTTGTTCATTCCTTTCCTGAAGACTAAAGGAGGAGAAGACTACAGCTGGAATGGACTGGACCCAAAAACCTTCTCATTAATATTGAATCACAGTTTCGAAGAACGTAAGAGGGCGATGGGTCGCAGTCTGTCGAGGAACTGGTAGAGAGAGAGAGAGAGAGCGAGCGAGAGAAAGAGATAGGTGTGAAGAGAGTTAAATTGAGGTATGTAGAGAGAGATAGAGAGGGGGATGAGAAACAGTTTGATTGCCGTGAGATGGAGGCTTGGGTAGCCGTCAGAGTGAACTGACGAGGTTCATCTGTATAGAAACGCACACACAGATACAGCCCACCATAATTACATTCTCACTCCCCTTTCTTACAAACACATCCTAATCTAGAGGGCCTCCATCCACACTGAGTCCAGGGTGAAACAGGCAGACGTGAAGGTTAAAGAACACCAGTAAGGAAACACAGGCTGAAAACAGCATGGCCATCTGGTTTACACAATGGCCCATTGGGTTGAATACTGCATGCTGTATGTCCACACTGCTGTACAGGATCACACACAGAGAAGACTGTTGGTTCATTATAAGTCATCCTGTCTCCATCCAACTCCAGGCAGCAGGTGAAGGTGTACAGTGTGGGTGGACTTCATGGTGGAGGTGAAAGGAGAGAAGTGGAGAGGAGAGGAGGAGAGAGGAGGAGAGGAGAGTTGAGTGGAGAGAGGGACGAAGAGGGGAGAGGAAACGAGAGGAGAGGAGAGAGGGAAGGAGGAGAGGAGACAGGAGACAGAGGAGAGGAGAGAGGGTGATGTGTTGAAGAACTCAATGCTACCAAAACACTACCCCTCTCACTCTCCATCTTCTCTTTCTCTCTCTCTCTCTCTCTCTCTCTCTCTCTCTCTGTCATGTTCTCATGTTACCCTGTCCTGTTGTGTGAGTGCCCAGGGGCATAGCAGCGTTATTCCTATCCCCAAGGAGAGGCTCCCCTCTGGGCTTGGCTGCCTGGCCTGCTCCCTTGGGCCTCCCCGTCTGGATCTATACAGCGCTAGAGGTGCTCAATGTCCCCTGGACGACTCGCCATGACAGGGCTTATCTGACCATAAAGGCAAACAAAACAGAAAAACAACAGAGTGACTTGTTACCCATGACAACACACGCGGATTCAGAACTTCAAATCATCTGCATCCCCTGATTCTGACCCTGTGAGGAAATGACTTTCCTGTGACAGATCGACGTCTCTCATCCCTCCATCAGTATTCCAGGACGGCTGCCACCGCAGACAGGTGTAGATCTCTCCAGTCACTCACTGGAGATGCCTTCCCTTCATCTCACCCCCTGCTTTCTGCAGGCCCTCCTTCGACGAGGACAGGAGCCCGGAGAGGAGATCAGACACAGTCTCTGTCGAAGGAAGTCAATTTAGTCCCTGAGAGAGCGCGGCGGCCCCCCAACCATCTCCCCTTCAGAGGAACCACACAAACCAGACTGTCTGCAGGAATGAGAGCAGATCAAACCCTCGCAGAGAAGAGAAATAGAGGGGTGGAGCTGATCTCCCGAAACGACATGACGGAACACCTGAGGAGGAGCGGACGGGTGCTGCAATGCATGCTGGGACAGGGTAGCGTCCGGTGTCTGTGGTGTCCGGGCAACCCAAACCCAATCCGTCAGCAGATGTTCTCTGTCGCTAGGATGAGCTGGTTCTTCCTCCAGGAAGGTTCCTCCAGCTTGTTCTTCCTCCAGGAAGGTTCCTCCAGCTTGTTCTTTCTCCAGGAAGGTTCCTCCAGCTTGTTCTTCCTCCCATCTGCAGGTGCGGAACAGGAAGACCAAGCCGACCAAACACAACAACGTGTCAACAAACCAGGCGGGATCCCGGGCAAAAGGTTCTCCTCGTCACAACAAAGATTTTTAGCCATCGACCCTCAGACCTGCAATGCACATCTCATGGAGAGTAATGGGGCGTGCGTGCCTTATTCATGAGGCTCACTGCGGTGAAGCAGGGGTCATTAGGAGGGAATCCACGCAGTGCCTGGTGTGGTCATTAAAGCCACGAGGGAGATGAAAGACCCCTCTTAGACTGCCCACCTCTCCCAGACGCCGTCGTCTTATCGCCGAATAAACCTCTAATACCGAGCCATGATTCTGTAAGACCTTTCAGCACACTCAATTAGCTTTAATGGGTCTAATATTGTTTTACAGCCCGTCCTCCCTCCCTCCCTCCACACATATCAGTCATGTCTCTCTCTCCAGCTATGACCTAAGTGCTCTGTAGCAAGAGGGCAGGCTCACACACACACACATTATCACAAACACACATTGTCACACACACACACATTATCACACACACACATTATCACACACACATCCTCTTTTGCCGTCGCCTCATCATCACTCCCTTTATCTCTCCGTTGTCGTCCCTCCCTCGTTTTACAGAAATGGTGTTTCGAGCACTCTTAACAAATCGCTCTGCCCGCGGGTCAACCTCCCCTCTCGTAAAAACACTCATGATGGCTTTCCCATGGCAGGGAAGCCTCCCTCCATACACCCGGCCTGATTAATGCGTCCCTGATCGATGGGTGTCTTAGCAGCGGGCCTCTTCAGCACCCTCCCTCAGTCAGGGAAGGGCGCGACCTGCCTAGAGGTCAGGTCAGAGGTCAGAGGTCAGGGGGAGACACACCACCAGGGGAGTAGGGGGGGGGGTGGGGGGGTGGAGCTCTCCTCTCGCTCACTGTCAGCCTCCACAGAAGGTGTGACTGACAGAAATAACTGTTAAGAGGGTCCAAAGCATCCAAAGCAACGTACGGGGGGGATTTGAACCTGCGTCCGCTTGATCTGCAGTCACATGCTGTTCCTGCCCTCACATCTCTCAGTAACGGAAGATCAACCTGATGTGATGGCTGTGTGTTCCTATCTACCTCGGGGAAAGGGCTCTCTGCAAGTCAAACGTCTCGTCATGTTTCTCCCTGCGATCCTTCACCAACCAGCTGAAAGGTCATCATACTCTGGCACGCCTTTCAAAAAGCAGTCAGGGCATGTTCGCCTCCAGAACAGAATTCATTATGGAGGGTGTCATCCAATATCAGGTCCTTGTTATATCCTGTCTCTGAAACAGACGGGGAACCTGTAATTTCCTGTCCCGGTTGGAAGAGAGAGGCAGGGGGGGCAGGGTGAAGATTGCGATGTCGGAGTCCTTGAAAGAGGTGAGTCGTCTCAGTTTGATTTATTCAAATGTATTTCTGGACTAAGTGCCTGGCCCTCTTCTTGTGTGAATATCAACAGGATTCCACGCACAGAACCAACCTTTCTCAGGCCCAGCCAGATGACCAGGCCTTCAGAGACATTAGAAGGAGTCCAACCAATAGGCTGTTCCAGTCGTACGCCCCTGCGACACCGCCCAGACACCTGGGCTTCACCCGGTGCACATCCAGCCACTGAACCAGTGTCGGCTGAGAAAGTGTTAACACTGCAGAACAGAGACATCAGCTCTAAGTAGATACATGCATTACTGAGCTAGATCCCTGTACTGGGAATCCATTTGCATTCAGAGTGGATGGATGAATAGACAGAAATCCATACATACCATCAGGGACTGTTACACTGGGATAGTGTAAGCCACCGTCAGACACAAGACCAATCTTATAACCCTCCTCTTCCTCCTCCTCTTCCTCCACCGCGTTCTCCTCCTCTTCCTCCACCTCTTGGTCTCTTCCTCCACCTCATTCTCTCCATCCTCTTGCTCCTCTCCTCCTGAAAGAGACATGAGAAAGGAACTCGGTAAAAGGAGGGGAGAAACAGAGAAAAAAGTGTGAGAGAGACAGAGACAGAGAGAGAGACATAGAGAGAGAGAGAGAGACATAGAGAGAGACATAGAGAGAGACATAGAGAGAGACATAGAGAGAGAGAGAATGAATACAGAAAAAGGGAGAGAAAACAGGAAGAGAGAACCTTCACTCAGCACTGACAACACCTCCACAGCAGAGACCTTGTCACGTCATGACGTCAGACAGAGTGCTCGCTGGCAGACCACATCGTTGGCACGGCTGTGGTAAGACGCCCGTCTGAAGATCGCCCCACATCCGCCCCACATCCGCCCCACATCTGCTCTACATCCGCCCCACATCCGCCCCACATCTGCTCTACATCCGCCCCACATCCGCCCCACATCTGCTCTACATCCGCCCCAAATCCGCCCCACATCCGCCCCACATCCGCCCCACATCTGCTCTACATCCGCCCCACATCCGCCCCACATACACCACCAACCACGAGATGCTTGAGAACACCGTGCTGCAACATCACAGACATCATTTGAGCGTTCGATACATGTTCTAGCCATGTTTCATCGTTACCGAACACAGAGAAGAGAAATTGAATCGTTTGATGGTGATGCAGCCATGCCTGCATCGCCACCTTTAGTCATGTCAACGCCACAGGCATGTATATCCATCACTTTTAAACTTGTATCTTCTTTATCTAACCGTCTCTCTGTTTTACCATCACGCCATCCATCACTCCATAACTCTTTATGTATTTGTCTGTCAAGCCATTCGCACAGTCCCCCACCCCTCTCTGTCCATCTCTCCATCACTCCATTCAAATTCATCAGGTCTCGTCTCTCTCTCTCTTTCTCACCTTCTCCCTCTCCTCTCTCTATAAATCTCTCCTCACTCTATTTTTCTGTCTCTCCATCTTTCTCTCCTCTCTCTCTCCCTTTCTTCTCTCTCTCCCTTTCTTCTCTCTCTCCATTTCTGCACAATACTCTGTCAGTAGAAGCGCTTGTGTTTATATTTAAAAGGTCAGTAGACATTTCCCATAACCTAACAGCAGTAGCATTATGAGAACCTTGACTCCGATATTAAAGCTCATTATCATGACCCAGATCGGGCAATTAAAAACCCGCTGAACTGACTCTGACGTCTCTCAGCCCCTGACCTGCACGGGGTCAAAGTTCACCAGGTCTGAAAACATCCCAGATTCACCGTGACAACAACCCTACCTACACACAAAAGACCTGATGCCTTGCTGATTCTGGTCTACTTAACGAGCCCTGTGATTAATTGCCGCTTCAATTGTGATCGACACACTTTTGAAGTTGATATTGTGTGACTGTGCTCTCAGCGGAAAGGACATGGTAGGATGCTTTGATACAGCTCAATCCACATGCACATGTAACATAGTAATATTACTCTCTGCTTTGTGGAGTGGCATCAAACCTCTAGTCGAGTGACAAAGCTAGAAACATTTACCGTTTAACGTTCGCTAGAACTTAGCGCTCTGGTGACCGACTATACAACCAATTTGATCCAGTTGAGATTAATCAGATAGCTATCTCTGTAATGATGTCGGATGGCGGTAATTAATTTCTCGACCTGTTGTGTTCCTGCTTTATCTGGAGCCATTATCTGAACATCACAATAGCTGACTGACAGGACAGGGGAGAGTAACAGCGGACCCTCTCTGACTGCTAATGCTGCTTCCTGACAGCACACAGTCCCTTTGAGCTGAAGAAGCCATTCCTGTGGCAAGAACGAAGCGCTTCGGAAGGCTTTGAAGCTGATGTTAGAAGCCATTGCCACTCGGAGACCCGCGTGTGTGTGTGAGTGTGTTTGGACTGGATAATGATTTATTGGAAACTAAAAAAGACAGCTAAATGAAGGCTAGGCACAGTGAAAGCACCTCAGCAGGTCTTCATTCATGTCCAACATGTCTGCCATTGTTTGGCACAATAAAGGCACACGTAAATGCACATTGCACAGATACTAACCCGTATTTTCTCTCTTTGTCACACACACAAACTCACACAGCTATTTTCTGGTGCTAGCTCGATGCCTATTATCGTCCTGCACGTGCATGTTACACTGCAGTAGCCCATCTCTCTGTGATTGGTCTAATGCGCTTCATATCAATCTGTTCCTTTATTCACATCATTGTCGTGTCATTTCCTGTTCTTTATTTAGTTCTGAACTCCTTTGGGTTCGTTTATTGATAATTATTGAGTAGTTAAATGCCAACTGTAGCCTGATTTGGTATGTGAAAGTATTTGGTGATATTTCCAACATTGATCTGTCTTTTTAATACAGACCTGAGCTACTGGAAGCCCTAACGATGGAATTGTAATGAAAGGAAAATAACTCAAAACGATGTTGTAATTGAAACAATTACGGGTTTTCTGAGCTGAAGGATACTATTTTCAACAGCAAATCATATAATTAGTCCTCATCTTATTCCTTCTTGAAACATCCCAGTGTTCTGATGTGAATTTATTCAATCGAGTAATAGAAGGTTGTCTTATATTCGCGTCACTTTTTAACTCAATCAAACGAATGAAAAATAGCTTGCAGGCCTGGTTTAAAAATGAAAGTAGGTGAGGGGGGGCTCGCGGGTAGACAGTGTAAGGCTACACTCCTCTTTGTCATGTCTCAATAAAAACTGTAACTCGGTAACGTGCCGTATCTAAAGGTCAACGGTGACGCTGATCTGCTTTGGATAGAGACGTCCTCAAAGGGAACAGAGAATGAGGGCAGGTTGGCGGCTCGTTCTGTGCCTCTGAAGTCTGATTTAGATTAAAAGTCTGAAAGCGTCTTTAGAAGATATGTGCTCACCGAGAGCTTGATCACTGTCAGTAGTTCATCCAGGTACTTTTTAAAATGGTGTTAATTTATTTTTAACAAACTTGGAAGTCATCCAACACACTTCTGTATAGTGGTATAACTTTATTCCGTTGAGGTACCTGTAGATATGTCCTTTCTCAGGGTGACCCACCTGGCTACGAAGCTTCTCACAGTCGATTCCAGGACAGGTCAGAAGTGGTCTCTCTTCCTCTCTCTTCCTCTCTCTTCCTCTCTCTTCCTCTCTCCTCCCCCCCCCCCCCCCCCCCCCCTCCCTCCGGCCAGGTGGATCACAATGACCCTTCAAACCACAAAAAGGCGACGTTACCATGGTGACCGCTCGCCCGTTTGGTGGCGACGTGCTCGTTGCCGAGCTGGAGGCACGGAGGGCGTGCTGGAGTCCCCCCCCCCCCCCCCCCCCCGTGAGCTGAATGAAGGAGATGTTACAGGACTGGTGAAAGAGGTTTCGTTGTCGTCAGAGAGTCAAGACTGCTCAGCAGGGACATAAACACATCCAGGACTCGGGACAGCTGTTCCACCCAGAAGCCCTGAAGAAACAATCACAGTGATACGGTGACTCAACAAAGGACTTCTCTCACTCATCTCATTGGTTCCATGGTAGGTTTATGTTTTTCAGGAGGAGGACATGGGGCCTGGAACACAGAAGGGGGAGAACGCAGAGACGAGGAAACACCAGCAGTATCTCTCTCTGGCCAGGACCACAGAGACTGCTCCGATTGTCTCTCTGACTGGTGAAAGTCATGCAGCTCCAGGGAGGAGAGAGGGAGAAGGAGGGGAGGAGGGAGAGCAAGAGAGAGGGGGAGGGGGGGGAGAGAGGAGTTATTCATCCTTTCAGCTGACCTTCTCATCCTCCCATTCAGCCAAGTGTCACATCCCATCATCCCACATTCACTTCCACTCCCACTATCCTGCTGTCCGCAAACCCCTCCTCTCCTTTTTAATGGTCACATTCATTCTCTGTCTCTCTCTCTCTCTGTATCTCTGTCTCTCTCTCTCTCTGTATCTCTGTCTCTCTCTCTCTCCCACTCCCTCTCTCTCTGTCTCTCTCTGTATTTTTGTCTCTCTCTCTCTGTCACTCACTCTTTCACTCTCTTTCCATCTTCCTCCCTCTTTCTCATCTTTCTCTCTCTCTCTCACACACACACACACACACACACACACACACACACACACACACAACGTGCACCCATCAAGCGGGTGAATCCTTCGACAAGGTCAGTGTGGAAGTTAAAAGACGTGCCTTGCAGTGTCAGCAGATAGTGTCCTGGGCTAACGCTATTTCCAGTTTTGATCAGATTAGCAGAGTGGATCAGCAGATGTTTGGGCCTGGTACACAGCCGAGGCTACGAGATGTCACAGGGCTCCGGAATGGACAGAGCATTCTAGAAGCCAGGAAATGGCTGTGGAGATTCCAACCGATCCTTCTTTAAGCTTTCATATTTGTGTGCGCACACATTTTCCAACAGTAAATTGATGAAGAGTCTATCTAAATAGTAGATCAAATGACACATTCAAAACAGCCTTTCAGAAGAAGCTTTTACAAAGGGACTTTCTCCGATAACGGGCGCTGCTTCTCCAAATCCGTTTGTTGAGATTTACCTTGACGATTTAAAAAAGGATAAACGACAGGATATCCTGTACTTACAGCCAGGGCTCCCAACCGCCAGCAGACTGCAGCTCTCAGACGTTTCTCTGAGCTATGTTGTGATTACACTGCTCAACACGGTGGATTTTGCTTAGCGTGAGATAAGAGCGAGGCACACACCTGATTACAGGAAGGGCTTTTCCTCAGAGACAAATCTCCAGGTGAATCCTTCGAGCCAAAGAGAGATTGTTTCCTACATACGCTCCCTGCGCCAACTTACAAGCTTTCAGATATCAGTAAAGCTAAAAGATATGTTGTCTGTAAATCGAACATTAAACATCTTAAAAATCCTAAAACAGACATATCCTGTCAAATTTAGTGCTCCTGGCACCAACCCAGACTGGCACAACCCGATCCTCGCTTCCCCTTTTCTTCCCCTCCCCTCCCAAACACAACTCTACCTGATCAACAATCAAAGATTGGAGATGGTTCAAAAACCAGTGTGTTTCCAAGGTAATCCCTGTTTACAGTTTAAAACTTTCCCTTTTACCAGAGTTGCAATGGACCTTGGTAGATAAATCATTCATCAGACAACCTGTTGAAAACTCAAAAGCTCAATCTGATGGTGGTAGTCCTCAGTAAAGGCCCCTCCCTCCTAGATATCACACGGCCCGACTGCCCACATCCAGAACCCTGCGTTCCTCCCAGACAGTGATGGAAGCCAGCCATCCCACCTCGCTCAACTCTAAAGACCAACGCTGTCACAAATGTCCAAGTTCTTCTTCGCCTCTGTCTTCCAGAAGCTTCTTTCTCTGGTCAGGAGTGGAAAGGCAGGTGTGCTTTCTGAGGGTGTTGAGACTCTGTCTCCCACCTGTGTTTGAACCTCTCTCTCTCTCTGCATTATTGAACTGTGGTATTGACCTCCACGCCTGTCAGCCTCCAAGCGGGAGAGCACAGCAGGACTGAGCTGATGGATAGATCTAACACACACACACTCACACACGCACACTCCCACACACACACTCACACACACAAGCAGGCATATGCCCACAGCAATACAGTACACACACACACACATATACAAGCACACACATGCTTAATGCCATACACACACACACACCATTATGCACACAAACAACCACCCTTGCACTTACACTCGCTCACACACAAACCACAGCATATTCCATGTTTCATGTGTTATAATTGAAGCCTCTCTGACTACAGGCAGTCTGGAACCACCAGCTCACCCAGGCTCTCTCCCTAGTTCTCCCCCACCATCATCATCCTCCTAACTTACTCTTCATCACGGGTCCTCTCGTTGCTGATGCAGTGCACCAAGAGCAGGAATCTGTCAATCAAACGGTTGCCCAGACAACCGTTTCTCTCCTGGGTGGTATGTGAGCTCCAGTAAGCAGCTCCGCCCCAACGCTCCACCTGGCAGAGCCCCCACCTCCCCCCCTAGCCCCGGGCTGTACCCAGGCAGTCCGTCACCAACCATACCCGCTACCCCTCACTCATGCATGGAGGCCGACTCTTAATTTAGCCCCTGGAGGAGAGTGGAGGCCTCCCTAAGGCCTCAACCAAAACAAAACACTCTGTCAAAGAGTCGATACACTTTGAGCAGCCCCGTCCTCTGCTCTGTCAGTAAGTTATGCCTCAGCTTCAAACGATGGAGTAATGACGGAGGGAGGGAGGGACAGGCTGAAGTCAGCAAAGGGAGAGCGTGAGAGAGAGAACAGTGAGATGGAACTGATATTTGAATGAATATAAAGGCAGAACAGAGAAACTGAACACGTGCTGTGGTTTACGGTTGGAATCGACAAACTAGAGCATGCTAGCCTCGCAGACCAGGAGTCAGGGGCGGGCAGGTATAGCAAGTGGGCACAGTGATGTCGCCGTGGCGAGGTGGTGTTGCCGTGGCGGCCGTGTGAGTGGCCCGGCCCCCTCTGCTCTGGGCCTGACCTTTACCTGCGGGGAGCCAGACGTCCTCGTTAGCACCCGGCGCTGATAACGACCCGTTGTCGAGAGGCTGGAGGCATGACAGCGAGACAAAACGTCTAGCCGTCTGGAGAAATCAACAAACAAACACGGAGAGAGAGAGAAAAAAATGAAAACCTCTGGCTTGGTTTCCTCCACACCTGGTCCTCTGGCAGAGCTGCGGAGCCCTGAAAGGCTCGCCTCCTGGCTGTCTCCCGCTCTTTGTCTCCATATGTTTGTCCCATTCTGAGGGAATGCCTTTGTTCGGGCCAAAGCATTCATCAGTGGGATTTGGGAGCCAGGCCTGCGAGCATCAAAAGCAGCTGAATTAGCATGTGGCAGCAGAGACAGATGATGGAGATGAGAGGTGCAGCGCTGATGGAATAGTAATGATCACAGGAGATGACACGCTCACGCCTGGGCTCCGATAACCGCGACCTGCCTCGGCGATGACAAACACATCCCTGGTCTCCAGAGCACGCCACCTGCTGTCTGCCACACCAGCCGCCGGCGTCACGGCAACACAGACCAGGAAATGAAACCTGACTCTGTTAAACAGTTTCAAGTGAAACCAGGCAGAGCTGGTAGACGAATGCTTTCCCCACAGTTCACTGGAAGCTACTTGAACTCTGCTAACAGGTTGGAAGGGAAAGAGGAGACATTTCTAATTCATCATCCAGTACCGTCATCCCTCTCCCCTATGGAGCAGTCATTCCTAGGTGAGGAGGCGGGAGGATTCATGAGCTGTGGCAGTCTCACGCCTCCTTAGCCTCCCTCCCCTCCCCTCCCCTCCCCTCCCCTCCCCTCCCCTCCCCTCCCCTCCCCTCCCCTCCCCTCCCCTCCCCTCCCCTCCCCTCCCCTCCCCTCCCTCCCTCCCTCCTTCCTTCCTTCCTTCCCTCCCTCTCACCTCTGCTCTCCTGATGTGCATGTCTCCATGTTTAATTTTGGCCATAAATCTTCTCCTCTCCTCTCCACGCACCCCCACGGTCCGAAGCCAGGCTGCAGAGCGTGTGATTGGAGGAGAGGCCAGCGGTAGGGGGCCGGAGGGGAGGGGAGGAAGGGAGATGACTCTGGGGGGAAGACAAAGACAACAGTAGAGACATTATTACCCAGCAGCTCCAGCTACTTGTTAGGTCAATATGACTACAGGAGCTGCAGGATCAACCCAACTATGAGACAGCAACTCACCCCACTGTCTTGCCTGCAACACTGACTATACAATATATACTCTACACAGTAATATATACTCTACACAGACTTATATATACTCTACACGGTAATATATACTTCTGTACACAGACTAATATATACTCTACACAGACTCATATATACTCTACACAGTAATACATACTTCTGTACACAGACTAATATATACTCTACACAGACTCATATATACTGTACACAGACTAATATCTATACAATTCATTTTACACAGTTCACACAATGGATCCAGTGCCCAGTCTACACTCTCTCTACAATGACTACAGCACATCGTCCACACGCTGATGAAAGGCCATGAATTGTAATTTAAAACCACGTTTCAACACATGCTGTGCTGAAGAGCCTTATGGCAGTCGAGAAGAAATTATTGTCCCAAGACGACCTATCCCCCAAAAACATTGCCTGTTCATCGGAGTGTGAAACATCATCAGTGTAATTGGGGCACAACTAATCAATCAATGGGATCGATGACAGGCTACACAATTCACCATTGATTCTGAATTTTGATGGTCCGACCTTTTTCCCTTGTTCAATAACCCGACGCGCTGTTCGTCTCACGCAACACACACTCACGGAGACAATTAAATCTCTCAGACTTTAATCGATGCTTAAAACTGTGTAAAAACATTATTGATCGAACACTTCTGAAGAGAGCAGCCGGTGTGGGGGGGTGTTTGTTTCGGGGCACGGTACCTGACTGGTGCATTCCTGCTGCAGGGGTGGGGTGGAGTCCAAGTAAAACATTTTTAATGAGTGTGTTCATTATGACTTTCTCTCTACTGAGGGGCACGGCCCAGCCTCAGTGTGTGTTGAAGCTGGACTGTCTGTGATTAGGAAGAGAGCCATGTTGTGAAGCTGTCAGCTGTAGTGTGGTCTCATGTGGTGAGTGTTGGGGTAGCTGTGGCCTTCCATTGCCCTGCCGGTGCACATGTGGTGAGTCTGTAACTGTGCCTTGGACACGTGCAGCGTGTGAGTGTGTCTGATAGGGGGATGTTTGGCTCTGTGTATGCGTGTGTGAGCGTGAGTTGTGTGTGCGAGCGTGTTTGTATGTGTGAATGTGTGAGTGTGTGTCGTGTGTGCGTGAGCTTGTGTGTTGGTGTGTGAGTGTGAACATGTGAGAGTGTGTGTTGTGTGTGTGCATGTGTGTGTGTGTGTTGTGTGTGTGCATGTGTGAACATGTGAGAGTGTGTGTTGTGTGTGTGCATGTGTGAGTGTGTGTTGTGTGTGTGCATGTGTGAACATGTGAGAGTGTGTGTTGTGTGTGTGCATGTGTGAGTGTGTGTTGTGTGTGTGCATGTGTGTGTGTGTGTTGTGTGTGTGCATGTGTGAACATGTGAGAGTGTGTGTTGTGTGTGTGCATGTGTGAGTGTGTGTTGTGTGTGTGCATGTGTGAACATGTGAGAGTGTGTGTTGTGTGTGTGCATGTGTGAGTGTGTGTTGTGTGTGTGCATGTGTGTGTGTGTGTTGTGTGTGTGCATGTGTGTGTGGGGCGGTCGGGGGGGTTTACTTCTAACAAGCCGTGTGATGGTCTTGCTTTGATCTAGAACTGCCCAAAGAGACGTGCTTTTCTCTCTTCTGTCTCTCAGTGGTTTAGTGTGGTACACTTGTCTCAGCCAACCCTGCAGCAACCCCCCTTCCTGCCCCTCTCCCACTCTCTCTACTTCTCTCTACCTCAGTCTCCCTCTCTCTCCCCCCCTTCCTGCCCCTCTCTCTACTTTTCTCTACCTCGGTCTCCCTCTTGCTCCCCCCCATCTCTCCCTCTCTCTATCCCCCCATTCCTCCCCCCCTCTCCCTTCCCCCATTACTCCCTCTTTCTCCCCCCATTCTTCCCCCTCTCTCCCCCCCTTCTTCTCTCCCCCTCTCCCTCTCTCTCCCTCTCTTTCTCCCCCTCTCTCTCTCCCTCTCCCTCTCTACCTCCCCCTCTCTCCCTCTCCTCTCCTCTCTCTCTCTCCCCCTCCCCCTCCCCCTCTCCTCCCTCTCTCTCCCTCCCCCTCTCCTCCCTCTCTCTCTCTCTCCCCCTCCCCCTCTCTCCCTCTCCCTCCCTCTCCTCCCTCTCTCTCCCTCTCCTCCCTCTCTCTCCCCCCCTCTCCTCCCTCTCTCTCTCTCTCCCCCTCCCCCTCTCTCTCCCTCTCCTCCCTCTCCTCCCTCTCTCTCCCCCTCCCCCTCTCTCCCTCCCCCTCTCTCCCCCTCCCTCTCTCTCTCTCCCCCCCTCTCCTCCCTCTCTCTCTCTCTCCCTCTCTCTCCCCCTCCCTCCCTCTCTCTCTCTCCCTCCCCCCCTCCCCCTCTCTCCCTCCCCCTCTCCTCCCTCCCTCCCTCCCCCCCTCCCTCTCTCTCTCTCTCTCTCCCTCTCATGTGAACAAAGGAGAGCTGCTGCAGACCTGGCCACACAGGCTGGTACAACATCCTCTTTACAGTATTAGAAAAAAGTAAACCAAAAATGTGTTTTGTAAAATATTCTTACTGTTCATTCGAATGCCTTCCACTGAATGCTGGTTTTGCGTGTCACCCTCGCTGGAAACCACAGACCCAGACCCAGACCCAGGTCCATCCGCCCAGGACTGAGCACAAAGGAAAGCTCCTCTGTGCGGGTATAACTGTGTGTGCTTGTGTGTGTTTATGTAAGACTGTCGGTTGTGTGCGTGCGTGCAGGTGGGTGTGTGTATATGTGTGTGTGTGTGTGTATATGTGTGTGTCTCTCTGCTCTCAGCATCTGCTGGGACAGCTGTCTGCTCAGCCTCTGTGTGGACCCACATCCACAGCAGGGATTAGCGAGCTAACAGAGCAACCCAGTCCCCCAGTGGGGTCCCAGCAGAGTCACTCCCCCTCCCACCCCCCCTGCCACTCCCCCTCCCACCCCCCCTGCCACTCCCCCTCCCAACCCCCCCTCTCCCCCCACATTTGACCCACAGCCTTCCTTCTATCCCACCAACCCACCCTTTCTCTCTCTCTCCCACCAACCCACCCTCTCTCGCTCCCTGACCCACGCTCTCTCTCTCTCTCTCTCTCTCTCCCACCCACCCTCTCCCTCCCCCCCTCCCTCCCCATCTCTGACCCATCACCCGGCCCCTCCCTCCCCTGGTCTAGTGTGTTCTGGTGTGCTTGCTCTTCTGAACCAGGCCGTGTTGACAGGACAGCAGACAAGGACAAATGCAAAGTAACATCACCCTGAAACCAAGATGTCGTTTAGTAACGACCACATAAATACCGGAGAGGATTGAATCAAAGAGTGAATCAGCAATGTTTTAGTATTTTGTTTTTTGTTACACACAAGAGCCATGAACTTGGTCCATCTAGGACAGCATGTCACAGCATGTCACAGAGAATAACCTTCAAACGCATTAAAGAGCCAGGTAAAACACACTGTATTGCCCATAGGATCAGGGCTGTGGTGTAGCTAATGCATTTGTGAAATGGTCTGCAAGTTCTCAGGTGTGCTGACTTCCTGTTCCTGGTGAAAAGGGCCATGACTGCCCTCTGTTGGCGAATGTAGGCACAAAGGCAACTGTCACAGACAAACATCAGTGAAGTTTAAAAAAAACCTACAAAGAAACCATGGTCCTTCTCAATCCCATAGGGATTTGGTTAGCTTCACCTCACTGTGAACACAATCCTTCTGTCCTATCGCTAAGTCCTCTCTAATCGTCTGTTTTGAAGTAGGCAATCAGGATAGGGAGTGTAAACCATGAATAGCACATGCCACTCCAAGACCAGGTTCTAAATGAATGAATCAAAACCCCAACTGATGACTTGAGTTCCTGTGTTTGAAGAACCCTTCAACTCACTTCCTCCTTAAAAACACTTCACTCAGAGCTTCAACTCTCGAACACCACCTGATCTGGAATCCTTTGTGGTCCCCCACGTGCAAGTCAAACAGAACCCCATTCTGCTGATGGGGAACCAGCAGGAGGGAATGGGGAAACCAGGGCAGGCCTTGAGGGGGGCCTGGAGGGGGGCCTGAAGGGGGCTGTGAGTGTGGCGGGGGGAGCCACAAGGTGAGAGCTCGCAGGTGAACTCCTCTTAACCTCTGCTTCTGAAGGAGGGAATCCGTCAGGGTGATGAAGTGGTCTTTAAGGTGACAGGGCCGAGCAGGTGACATGTGGGGACCTTGACAAACAATCCAACATGTTTGTTCTGCTGTCAGGCATTTATTTTCGTGTAACTCCCTTTCCCTTGGTGTGATTTTGTGAACCTGTGTGTGTGTTGGACCGCGAATATGTGTGTGAGAGTGTGTGTGTGTGTGTGAATGCTTCCGTGCACACGTGAAAGTGTGTGTCCGTGCGAGTGTGTGTCAGAAGGCCCTGACAAGGCTCTTAGCTAACAGCTGATTAATGAAGGCTGCTGCGATCTCACTGGGGAGATCAGTGAAGACTAATGACTGCAGGGCAGAACACCTGAGACAAGCGTTGAACGAGGACAGCGACTCTGCATGACTGGGTCTCCCCCCTGCAGAAAGACTCCAGCATCCTACAGCGTACAGGCATGTGTAGATGTTTATGTTTTGAATTTACAGAAGACAAGAATAAATGTTTAAGATAATATTCATGTAAAAGATCTCGGATAGGTGAGACTTTTGCACGGTACTATATATCTGATTTAAATAGCTTTGATTTAAATAGCACAAAATTCAGGTTGCTAAAATTCGAACAGTAAAATTCAGATCCCCCCCCAAAAAAATTCAAGCTTCAGAAATTCGAATAGAACAAAATTCAGGCTTCTCAAACTCAAAATAATTTTTGCCTCTATTTTTTGGGCTAGAACTAGTTTGCCTCAAATTGCGGTGAGTGTCGAACAGAAACTCCAGTCTGTGTTCTAGTCCCTTCCCTTGACTCCCAAAGACACACATCATATCCAATCTCACAATAAATCCTCATTAGCCGAGTTTCCTCGTTTTAATAAACACACATTTATTTGCAATTAGCGAGTCCCCCAGGAACCACTCTGCTAAGAGGCAGGGGCCATATGTCACCTTGGACAGAACCAAACACAGACAGAGCCCAACACCTACACTTTATTGATGTATTTTTCTCTCAGTATAATCAGTTTTTTCTCATATTCCATGAGTTGTGTTTATAGACCGTTCAGAGAAGGGTCGTTGTCAGGTGGAGTCACAAACACTTAAAAAAAGGATTCGGCAGAGGGTGTACTTGAAATGGTTCAGCCCAAATCCAGATGAAAGAGGAGGATGAAGTGATGAAGGTCTTGAGTGAAAGCATGAAGGGAGCAGAGAGAGGTAGAGGGGGGGAGGGGAGGGAGGGAGTGATCACTGAATGACTTGTCTGGTGTTCAGGCTCGTATTGGACATCTCATCTGGTGCCGTTCAAGCAGATTGACGGCCATGAAACGTCACAGAAGAGGCAGTCATCTGTAGAGTCAGGCTGGTGAGGCCCTGCCTCTCAGCAGAGTAATCACAGCTGCTGACAGGTAAAAGCTGCAGTGTGACGGACGGGTCGGAAATGGGAGGCAGGATATTCAGTCGGCGAAAATAAGTTTTACAGAGGACCATCGGACTAATGTTTGGCACAAAGACGTTAGTTATTTTATCATTCTTAATGGATGCTCGGTTATGTAGTTGGGGTGATTCTTTATGCAAGCTGTCACCGATGACTAAGAGCGCGGAATGAAACATAACGGCACCGTTGCATGATGGGTTTAGATGCGAGTGTCGGCTCACGCTAAAGTGAAAAAAGAGAAGCACCAATTTGTGTCGTCTCATCTCGAGACGTAAGCAGCCTCACGCCCCGTGCTCGTCTTTCATCCCGTCGCAGCGAGAGAACATCTTGTTTGGAGGATTACAGCGGGAGAACTCCCGCTGTGAGCCGGCACGAGCTAACATCAACATGTGTATTTCTTCTTCAGGCTTCGGTGCGATTGACAACAGCGTGAGCTCTGCGCAGCGCGAGCTGTGCGCAGCGAAAGTGTGCATCACGTTCAGCTGTTAAATACTGTATGTGATTTGTGGAACGTCGGAAAGGCTGGTCTAAGATGGAAGAATTTACAAATGCCGTATAGTAATAATGTATTCATTTGAGCGACGTAAAGGGGGAAAATTGAACAAGGATTCTCTTGATCTGCTGTCAAAAGTTCTACCACTGAGATTTACCCTTTCCTGTGCGAGCCCTTGTATCTGGACTAGTGTGATACTTGAAAGGTCAGAAACCGTGTCATTTCCTGAACCATGATATCTAATTAAATTATTTGCATAATTAACTATTCATACCAGCCCACTAAATTAAATTAGCATATATTAATGATCTTCATTTAGGGAATATCAATCTTGCTTGATTACAATATTTCACACGTTTTTAATAAGCCCTAGTGGAATAATTACTGGAGCATCCCAACCGTTTTTAATTGCATGCCATTTTCACCATAAAAAAAAGAAATCTAATTATTTATTGTCCTGGGTCCTAATATAAAGCATTTAGCTTCATAAGGTAGGGACAAACAGCATGAAGGATTTCTACGACTGTGAATCAAGGATGCACTTCCAATGAGAGAATGACTCACCTCTCCTTAGTGGTAGTACATGATAATCCACACTTCTCCAGAGTCCCTTCAACCAAACTAACCTCAGTCTACAGTAAACAGGAAATTAAACAGAGTGTGATGAAGTGAATCTCAGTGACATCACCTCATGATTGACAGCTGACGAGACTCGGATCAACCTACCCAGCAGTTACCATGGTGACTTTCTCTGCCCTTCAAACGAGTCCAACTTTCCAGAGTGATCAGAGGGGCTTGGTTGCTGTAGAGGAGTCTGACTGTGAGCTGCCTCTCGCCGGCCCTGTGTGATCAGACAAACCAGATACAAACAAACATGGGGATGGGGAGATGCAGAGATGTTAATCCACAGTGTCACCTGCAGCACAGCATATTTACATGTGATTATACAAACAAACATGGGGATGGGGAGATGCAGAGATGTTAATCCACAGTGTCACCTGCAGCACAGCATATTTACATGTGATTATATTTCCTCCTTACTGGCTGGAAAAAAAAAACACATTTTGGAATCCGAGCGACAAAGAAAGGGATAAAATGTTGAAATAGACCTTGTTTTTATTGACAGGTCCTCATGAATATTCAGGAGGGAGGGATCATCCTCTCAGAGAAGACACGGTGGCAAGCTGAGAGCAGGATCTGCTTGTGTCTGCTGAACACAGGAACTAATGCTGCTGGTAGAACAAACATGTCCAAGTCATTAAATTAGGGAAAGAGTAAACCATCTGCTCTTGCCCCTGTGGGAACGTAAACAGCTACTAACAAGACCCGGGGTGGAATCTTATAACGCAAGACTTCATCCA
Source organism: Hypomesus transpacificus (assembly GCF_021917145.1). Lineage (NCBI taxonomy): Eukaryota > Metazoa > Chordata > Actinopteri > Osmeriformes > Osmeridae > Hypomesus > Hypomesus transpacificus. The sequence goes on along the minus strand of NC_061064.1, from coordinate 2,418,626 downwards.
ACTGCTTGTTTCCAGACAGAATGCAAACTGCAAATCTTGGAAATTCCTATGTACATTTGCATTTCGCAGACGCTCTTATCCAGAGCGACTTACAGTAAGTACAGGGACATTCCCCCTCAAGGCAAGTAGGGTGAAGTGCCTTGCCCAAGGACACAACGTCATTTGGCACGGCGGGGAATCGATCCGGCAACCTTTTGATTACCAGCCCGACTCTCTCACCGCACAGCCATCTGACTCCCACAGAAACAAAATAGAAAAACCATCGGGTTAAAAGGTTTTTTAATTTTACAACGTGACCGGTGATATACCTATATACATACATACCATCTGATTCATCTTATTTAAATAAGGATAAAAAAGTATTTCTTGCACTCTAGCGATCAGTTGATATCCAATCAAAGTGTGATACGACTTTGAACAGACCAGTGTCGTTTCCTAAATAAGGCTTAATAAATATCTCTCACAGGAGAATAATCAGTAACACTATGTCCACACTGTGTGCAACATTCATCAGCTAAAAGAAGATCGTGTTACTTGAGATTGACATGGATAATATATTTCCTTGGCTTCTCTG
>NC_061064.1:2290552-2413052 GCF_021917145.1 Hypomesus transpacificus | reverse complement strand
TGATCATCTGAGACAACCAGAGCAGTCTTTGAGTGCATCTTCCTGATTGAGTTGGACAGAAACCATGCAAACCCACCAAGTAATCTGTAGACCCCATCAAATCACACTACCTCTGCCCAACACACACCAACACAGGACTACAAACTGTCACCATTGCAGTTCATAAAGAGCAGAAAAAAAGAGCATTCCTTACCAAAGCCTTCCTTACCTGCAGGTTTGGCTACAGGAACGTTACCCAGGTAAGACACCTGGAAACGCTGGACCAGCTCGTTTTTTGGCGCTGGGAATTCTGTCGTTTAGAGGAGAGATGAGGAAGGGTGGAGATGAGATTGAGGAGGAAAGATTAGTTTGGTTTCAGATGCAGGAGCTTGGGGGTTCAGGGTGAGGTCAGGGGTCAAGATGCAGGAGCTTGGGGGTTCAGGGTGAGGTCAGAGGTCAAGATGCAGGAGCTTGGGGGTTCAGGGTGAGGTCAGGGGTCAAGATGCAGGAGCTTGGGGGTTCAGGGTGAGGTCAGAGGTCAAGATGCAGGAGCTTGGGGGGTTCAGGGTGAGGTCAGGGGTCAAGATGCAGGAGCTTGGGGGGTTCAGGGTGAGGTCAGAGGTCAAGATGCAGGAGCTTGGGGGTTCAGGGTGAGGTCAGGGGTCAAGATGCAGGAGCTTGGGGGGTTCAGGGTGAGGTCAGAGGTCAAGATGCAGGAGCTTGGGGGTTCAGGGTGAGGTCAGGGGTCAAGATGCAGGAGCTTGGGGGGTTCAGGGTGAGGTCAGAGGTCAAAATGCAGGAGCTTGGGGGGTTCAGGGTGAGGTCAGGGGTCAAGATGCAGGAGCTTGGGGGGTTCAGGGTGAGGTCAGAGGTCAAGATGCAAGAGCTTGGGGGGTTCAGGGTGAGGTCAGGGGTCAAGATGCAGGAGCTTGGGGGGTTCAGGGTGAGGTCAGAGGTCAAAATGCAGGAGCTTGGGGGGTTCAGGGTGAGGTCAGGGGTCAAGATGCAGGAGCTTGGGGGGTTCAGGGTGAGGTCAGGGGTCAAGATGCAGGAGCTTGGGGGGTTCAGGGTGAGGTCAGAGGTCAAGATGCAGGAGCTTGGGGGTTCAGGGTGAGGTCAGGGGTCAAGATGCAGGAGCTTGGGGGTTCAGGGTGAGGTCAGGGGGTCACTGGTTCTTACCCTGGAAAGGAATGTCAGCTAGTCTGGTAGGATCCATGTTGAGTTTGTTCACAGAGGTCTTAGACGTCTTCCTCTGGGCCATGATCTGAAGAGGAACGCAAACAACAACATATAGTAGACGCTCTTATCCAGAGCGACTTACAGTAAGTACAGGGACATTCCCCCTGTAGGGGGCAAGTAGGGTGAAGTGCCTTGCCCAAGGACACAACATGTGGCACGGCGGAATCGGGAATCGATCCGGCAACCTTCTGATTACTAGCCCGACTCCCTCACCGCTCAGCCATCTGACTCCCTACAACACATTCAGGATCAGCTTGGTGGGTTGAATCAGCCCCTCTCAACCAGGAAGAATATCTGTGGCCTAATGTAAATCATTGAACTCCATATGAAAGATTTCTGTCCTTACCTTGGAGCAGATGTCATGCATACTGGTGGCTATGTTCTTAGCCGGCGTGTCACACCGGAACACGTGACACTTCAGCACATGGCTCAGTTTGTCTCTGGCCACATAGGCAAAGTCCCTGGAAGGAATACAGACCAGAACTGATGTCAGTCAAGCAGCTCTCTCTCTCTCACTCTCTCACTTTCTTTCACTCCTTCTCACTTCCTCTCACCCATTCTCTCACTCTCTCACTCTCTCTCTCTCTCACTCTCTTTCTCACTCTCTCTCTCACTCTCTCTCACTCTCTCACACTCTCTCTCACTCTCTCACACTCTCACACTTTCTCACACTCTCTCACACTCTCTCACACTCTCTCACACTCTCTCACACTCTCTCACACTCTCTCACACTCTCTCACACTCTCTCACTGACAATGAGACATGACACGGATGGCCTTTAGGGATGAAAGCAAGGTCGACGGTTCTACAGTCACAAAAACGTTGGGAGCTTTCGAGAGTTAGTGGTCATTATCTGACATGGGTGAATGTATCTACTGACACTACAACACGAGCCAGTGGAGAGGCAGCAGCAGAGGGGCGTGGCCTGTACAGACAGGGGGTGTGGCCTGCCAGTGAGACTACCAGCACTACAGTCACTACACATCATGGGGCCATGGGATGAGAGATGGTGGGTGTGTCAATCATACACTACCTGTCCCTGATAGGCCGAGGGCAGCGGGTCGGAGAGAAAGCAAATCAAGCATGACAAATCAATCAATCAACTCAAAACATACAAGGGAAACAGAGCAGGGCTTTGAAGGAATAACTCTAATAACCTGTTTCTTTTTAGTCAACAGATGCACAAGCAAGCCTGATTTGGCTAATCTGCCTAGATACTGACCTGCCATTGTCCCGCCCCACGCCCCACACTCGAATGCTGACGATAGGCTGAGAGTGCAGCACAGTCTGGCCCAAAGGGTCAATCAGATTCAGCGTCTCGTTCTCCAGAACCAGGAGCATGTCTTTGCCCTGTGGGGGAGAAAAGACACCCCATCAAACATCCCCTCAGTCCAGCCATCATACACCACAGCGCCCCCTGGAGGGCTGGCTGACCTCAGACTCCGCCCCCTCACCTCCCCCCAGATCCCAGCTGTGTCGTGCAGGTTGTGCTTGTGGTAGGACAGCTGGCGGATGCAGTTGTTCACGGCGACGCTGCTCTTTCCTGGGGCCATCTCCTCCTCGGAAATCTCCACCCAGCCCAGTGAGCGCACTGCAAACACCTGATGGGGGGGAGGGAGGGTGGGGGTGGGGGAGAGAGAGGAGGGAAGGGGAGAGAGGAGGAGAGAGGGAGAGGAGGGAGGGAGAGGAGGGATGGGGAGAGAGGAGGAGAGAGGGAGAGGAGGGAGGGAGAGGAGGGATGGGCAGGAAGGGGGAGACAGGAGAGAGGGGGAGAGAGGACGGAGGGGGAGAGAAAGAGAGGGAGAGGAGAGAGGGAGAGGAAGGAGGGGGGAGAGAGGAGGGAGAGAGGAGGGAGAGAGGAGGGAAGGAGAGGAGGGAGGGGGAGAGGTGCAGGGAGAGAGGTGGAGGCAGGGAGAGGAGGAGAGGTGGAGGGAGGGAGGGAGGGAGGGAGGGAGGGAGGGAGGGAGGGAGGGAGGGAGGGAGGGAGGGAGGGAGGGAGGGAGGGAGGGAGGGAGGGAGGGAGGGAGGGGGAGAGGGGGGAGAGAGAGGCAGAAGTAGAGAGAGACTTGGTGAAATGCCTGTGGAGGTCACAAGGTCAAACTATAAAAACACCCACATGCATGAGTACATACCTTGGTGTCTGGGTCATTGATGAGAGAATCCAGCTTCTCTCTGCCCTCAGACTGGGAGCAGCTGGGGACAACAGTGAAGAGACAGGATGAGACGTGTGAACAGACCAAGACTACCTGGTAAGACCTCACCTAGAGACGTCCTCACATCCCACCTGAGGTTGATGGAGGCGTAGCGCAGGGTGGCTCCTTCAAACTCCTTCAGGCTCTGGTCAGAGTTCACATCCTCCTCCTGGGACACAGGACATGGAAGCTAATTGGTGAAGCTTAGAGTAAATGTCACCTGTAAATGTGAGATTACAAGTGGAAGTGGAGTCTGAGGTGTCGCTGGTTTAGGAAGCACTTACTCACCTTCCATAAGTCCTCATCGTTGAACTTGTTCGGGCGGGGAGACACCCCACTCCATGTCAACTAAAACCAGACAGGTCAGTTAGGGACATGTGTGTATATATATATATATATATATATATATATATATATATATATATATATATATATATATGTATATATATGTGTGTGTGTATACTGTCATGTACATGTGTTGGAAAATGTCAATGACTATGACTCCTATATAGGCATCATAATGGGGAGAGGGTGACAGAAAAAAACACTGGCTAAGTTAGTTAATCGTTCAAAATCATCATGTTGACATTATATTAATTGTCAAACGAGGTTCCCACAAGTGTTTGGGTTCCTTCAGGGAGAACTACCCCTTCTGGCCTCCCTCCAGGCCTCCCCTCCAGACCTCCCTCCCCTCCAGGCCTCCCCTCCAGGCCTCCCTCCCCTCCAGGCCTCCCTCCCCTCCAGGCCTCCCTCCCCTCCAGGCCTCTCCCCCAGGCCTCCCCTCCAGGCCTCCCCTCCCAGCCTCTCCTCCAGGTCTGCCCTCCAGGCCTGCCCTCCAGGCCTCCCCTCCAGGCCTCCCTCCCCTCCAGGCCTCCCTCCCCTCCAGGCCTCCCTCCCCTCCAGGCCTCTCCCCCAGGCCTCCCCTCCAGGCCTCCCCTCCCAGCCTCTCCTCCAGGTCTGCCCTCCAGGCCTGCCCCCCAGGCCTCTCCTCCAGGCCTCTCCTCCAGGCCTGCCCTCCTGGCCCTCACCTGTTGCTCCTCGCTGGGGGAGACGGCGGGGGACGTGCTGGAGGGTCTCTCCTGGGGCTCCCCCTCCTCTGCGGGGGACGGGGGCTCCCACTGGGTGGTGCCTGTGGGGATGTGCCAGTAGTAGGTCCCCGAGGTGTCCCTCACCCTCATCCAGCCCGCTGGCAGGTCTGCATCCGTTTCAAACGCACTGCGGTCCCAGTACGACTCTACGACAGGCAGCGATACAGAGAGTCATACAGGGAAAACATGAAAGATCATCATATAAAGCTGATTTGTTTTTTCAAATCAGGTGATGGCTGGGGGCAAGGGAGAAGACATGCAGCAAAGGGCCACGGCTGGATTCGAACCCAGGGCGCTGTGATACGGCCTTGGTATGCACACTTATCAGATGAACTATCGGGATGCCCAACATCAGCCGTGTTTTGAGTTCAACTAGAAAAGGCTCAGGGCTGACAGCGTCCCGTGGCTGCTCTGGCCTCTCCTACCTGGGTCAGCATCAGGACTGCTGTTGGCCGTGCTGCCTTGGGACAGCGACATGCAGCTGGAGTCTTCGTCACTGGGGGCTCCGTTTCGAGCCCCCTGAGACGTCAGGCACGCTGTCCCTCCGTCCGCGCTCTCCTCTCTCCTGGACTCACTGCTGCTCTGGGCCTCTGACGAGTCTGTGTCTCTCTCCCCGCCCGGCAGGAGCAGAGACTCCTCCTCCCCCTCCTCATCCCCCTGAGGAGCAGCGGAGGTGTCGATCAGCAGCGCTTCACTGACCTCAGAGCACAGAGACCGAAGGCTCTTCAAGGTACTCTTGTCCTCCTGAAACTCCACGTCCTGAGAATTCTGGTTGGGGTTGTCATCGGGACTCCCGTTGTGGTTCAGATTTGCGTCGGGGTTGCGATTATGGTCCTGTTGCCTCTCTGCCACCTTGCGCAGTTGATTCTGGCCTTCTTTGACCCACTTGGCTTTACTTCCTGTTTCGCTCTGCCCCTGTTTATTCTCGTGGTTCCGAACCCGTTCCTCCTCGCGACGGCTCAACTCGCCGTCGTCCATGTCCATCATCGTGCCGTTCAACAGGTCCGAAGGCGTGGATGTGGCATAATTATGGCGCTTTTTAGAGGACGTGGTTGTGCCTTTGACATTTTTACACAGGTCAGCGTCGAGAAGAGCGCTATGTGGGGACCGGAGATCTAAGGTTAAAGTTGAGGACACGCAAGTGTTTTCATTAACCAGGTCAGACGTTTTCTCCAAAGACATGGCAGTGATCTGTGAGATGAGACAATTAAAGTCATTGTTGGTAGCTAACTAAGTATATCTCGCTGATGCTAAACGTGACCAGACTGCGTTACACCCCAAGCCGTATCTCCACATTAGGTAGGTAGATTACTGACTAAAATATCATCAAGTATGTAGATAAATATTCCAACTAACGACCTACCCAGTAGTAACGTGCTAGTCTGATGTTTATAATCCCCATACCCTGGTTTCAATCTTTGAATACGACAGCAGTTGCTAGGTACCTAGCGACTGTTAAACTAGTATTGGCTAGACAGCACTAGCTATATTATTAGTCAACTAGCAGCTTATTACTGATGAAACTACCTAAGCTAGATACTACAATGGTAGATGAGGACCTTTCGCCAAGCCTAGCTTATACATTTTTACGTAGCACTTATGTAGCTGGCACAACTGGCAGAAACAAGTCAGCTGTCTAGCTAGCTCACGTTAGCCAGCTAGCCAAGCTAGGCTAGCGCAGATACTGCAACTCGTCCAATAATACGCTTAATCACTAACTGCACTTTCCATAACGTAAGGACACATTAACTCACCTTTAAAATGTTAGCAACTCTTTATTTGCCTAAATAGCCAATTTCGATGGCTAAATATATACATGTAAACGTATGCAACATTGAGGACGCCTTGAACCAAATGAGTTTGTGGGCGCAGCAGGACAGGAGAACAAACGTCATGGTGTATCCGTCAGACCGGAAGTCTCACCAGCAGAGATGGGTATGGAACATTGAGTTAGTTATGGAAGCATTAAAAGTTAAAATGTTTTGAATTTTAAAAGGCGTTGAATACTTAATATTGAAATTTAAGCACCATCAAATGTGTTGGTTTTGAATTCACCAACTTCTCCTCAAGTTCTGCTAGTTTGGCTAGAATGTCTTGGGGTGGATTTTTTGGGGGTCTTTCGGGTCGAACGTTGGGGGTCTGAATTCCACCATTCCAATTTCAGCAGGCTTTGATTCAATTGGAAAAAAATGGGTCTACAGCAGCAGAGACTGCATTAGACTTTTTTACTCAATAATTATTTTGGGGTAAAAGTAAATTCAGCAATGTAATCGTTCCACAAAAAGTAATCTATAACTAAATAAATGGTGTTCATGACAGATTTATTCAGGAAATAAAATAGATATATTATAAAAATAAATATATTTATATTACATTTACATTACATTATATTTATTGCTTTTATCCAAAGCGACTTCCAAGAGAGAGCTGATAATAACAACAAGATAGCCCCAAAAACATTGCGGGTAGCCAAAACATGAAGCACATATTGTGAACAACCAAAATAAGTGCCAAAGGGAAGAACCATAAGAGCATGTAGTTAAACAAGTTACATAAGTATATAGTATAGTTATATTAGTGAAAGCATTTGCAAGTGTGCACTTAAGGTAATCTAGCCTATCAGTACATTTTACTTAAATAAGTGCAAGCTTGTATAAAAACATTCAACGATCACTCGTCACAGAAAAAAAGCCCTGACCAATGCTTTCTACTGTCACGTAATCCTGCAAAGGAAGTGGGAGAAAAAAAAAAAGTGTTAAAAATCCATCTCGATCATTCTACCAGATCCACTTAGGTTAAAGCAAGGGTTAATTAAAGGTAACTTCTTGCACAAACTGAGACACACTAACATGATCATTCTCCAGAATGTTCTCCAGGATCCTGACGATATCTTTAAAAGACGGTCTAAGACTGAAGGGATCCAGCCAGCAAGATCTCATCATCTGGCATCTGTATGGACGGAATCATCCAGAAGCAAAAAACACGTCATTAGAACAGCTCTCTCTCTTTCACCAACCGTCTGGAGGAGGGGATCCCTCACTGAATTGCTCCTCCCAAGGTTTCTTAAATTTTTTCTCCTCTAGTGAGACTCCTTCTGGGAGTTTTCCTTGTCTTCCTTGAGGGTTGAGGTTGGTTGAGGGGCAGTTCTATGGGCGTATGTGAAGCCCTCTGTGACGTTGCTTGTAATAAGGGCTATACGAATAAAGCTTGATTTGATTTGACAACAGTTTGAACAGCTAAGCATAAGCCAGCGGTCTCCAATCCTGTTCCTGGAGAGCTCCCTGCCAGTTGGTGTTTGCTCCAACCACACTTATTTGACCAGATTCAAAACGAGTTACCTGATCAACCAGCTCATTGTTATATTCAGGTGTGCTGGATTAGCGTCAGACTGAAAACCTCCAGGCAGGTAGGCCTCCAGGAACAGGGTTAGAGAGCCATGGTGTAGGCTGGTCATGAGTGGGACGCAAAGGTTGATGAGCAGGGACACTCACATTTCTGGCCTGCAAAACTCTGGATCTACATTCCTGTATCCTGAGCAGACGTTGCGTATCACTTCATCAGAATTGTCCATATCTGGATACGGCAAGGTACCTGATTCAGACACACGGATTACAAATCTATAATAGAATCCAGCATCACGGTATATTTCGCATCCAACGGATGTTGTAATACTCCGTATTGACCGTACCAAACGTTTCCATCTCCCACAGGAGAATTCCATAGGACCAGACATCTCCTTTAAAGCTGTAGGTGTTGTGTTGGAAGAACTCAGGAGGATACCAGCGTAAAGGCACTTTGTTCTGTGGATATAAACAGAGCGACTGGGGTCAAAGAAAGTGCTCTTTCTGTGCTTTCATTCATGGTTAAAACCACAGCAACGCAACTCTGTCGTGGTAGTAAGCGCGCCGTAGATGGCATCTCTTGGGGCTTTCCGCTGGACCCTCACAGTTCTCCTCACCTTGTCGACGCCTTTTCGAATCCCACGACGGCTCCTCATGTAGGTCAGGTCTCTGGCCAGGCCAAACTCTGTCAGTTTCACCTCAGAGGGGAAACTGTGAACCATGATATTCCTCAGGGCCAGGTCACCATGGATCACCTGGTGAACACAGATGCAAGTGTGTTTGTTTTGTTGTCTTTCATCCAAAGCGACATACAGTAGGCCAGGGTTCAGAAGAGGAGAAAGGAGGAGAGGCCATGAGAAAACGACCTGGACGACAGCCATGAACTGAATCAGCTGCATTCTGACTGTTTGCGTGATGTTACAATGTCGATTCTGTTTTGACGGTACTGTCAGGTCAAATAGTGTCCTAGGGCCAAATAGTGTTCTACCTGACGTCACAATGCCGTTCCGAAGCAAGGACGCGTCCGTTGCTATGCCGACCTTAAATTCCTGAGATATTTACGCGTGCTAGCAGGAAACTGTGATGGTTGCTATACTGGTTACTAGGTAGGAAGTTTTGTATTTAGGCTTATGTAAACCAGTTTATTCTACTCTACTATTTAAAGTTTTCACTCGTTTGATAGCTAGTGCTAGCTGGCTAATTGTTTTCGTCAAAAGAATTCACTTATTTAGCATCAATTTTAACAGACCGGGAAGGCAATACGTATAGTATTCTACCTGCGCGCGTTGCTGTCTCAGGAATGTCGAACGAGTGAAAACTTTAAATAGTAGAGTAGAATAAACTGGTTTAAATAAGCCTAAATACAAAACTTCCTACCTAGTAACCAGTATAGCAACCATGACAGTTTCCTGCTAGCACGCGTAAATATCTCAGGAATTTAAGGTCGGCATAGCGACGGACGCGTCCTTGCTTCGGAACGGCATTGTGACGTCAGGTAGGACACTATTTGGCCCTAGGACACTATTTGGCCTGACAGTACCAGTTTGGAGCTCAGGTGAAGCATGGCATGGGCGATGTGGTACGCTGCTGTGGTCAGGAGGATCTGCAGGTTAGTCTCTCTCTTCAGCTGCTCCTTGTTGACTTTGAGGAAGCTGCGTAAGGTCCCACAGTTCACTGACTACATGATCAATATGTATGGAGCTAGAGGAAAACCAGAAAAACATACACAATCAAAATAAACATCGAACATGCAGATATAAAACATCTACTGTCCAGATTTCAAACATCTGCCTTCCACCTTCCTTCCTTGTGTCATCTGAGAGCATGATAGAAGTGGCTCATACTGTCAGTGATATTCCAGTCTAGCAGTTGAAGCAGGTTCTTGTGTGTTCCCAACCTCCTCAAGATCTTCACCTCCCTCTCGATCTTCTTCTTTGGTACAACTATACAAATAATAATAAATAAATAAAAACACATTCACAGTGCACTTTCCAGATGGCTGAGTTTATTCTGAACAAACGTGACTTATAGTTACCGATACTTATACGTGTCAGAAACATTCATGATATTAGCCTTACCTTCCTTTATTAATTTGCAGGTTACGTTAGTGTATCCCTTGCACGTACTACGTAACATTTTGGCCTTATAGTACACTCCCTCTCTGCCCGCCTTGAGAAGCACCTGCATGCACAGTCCATGCTTATTGAAGAAAGAACCCTGGAACAGGATCACACAATTAAGTGTACATGCGAGATCACGCAGCGTTGAAGCGATACAAAAGAGAGTCGCTGTAGATTTACCTGTACTGTGACCGTTGCAGCGTGCGTCTTACTTGCGGCTGAGCGGTCGGGGCGTTCATGTAGGCTGTCAGTTGAGATGGGATCCTGGGAGTCACGTGCGACTACTTCAGATAACGGTTGTAGAGAGGGGGAGCCTCTCACTGGAGGTGTGGACGGTGGACGTCCGGTCAATAGAGTCCCACCAGTGCCACGAAGCTCTCGTATTGTGGAAGTCAAAGTGCGATACCTTGCCAGGAAACAGTATCTCAAAACTGGATTGTATTTGATTGTATTTAACATCATCTTATACCGGCTTTGGTGTTACGTGATAGAGATAACATTTACACTTACTTTCTTGCCCATGTAACAGCCATTACAAATATCAAGAGAACACTAATCACTGAGATAGCAATTAAAATGTTCAGGGTGGCACCATCTGATAAAACTACAAACAAAAAACATATAAACAAAAAAGCGTTTTCCAGCATACTGCTATATCACACGTTACAACACCGTAGCAATGGTGGCCTACCGTAGGCTCCACATGAATCACAGGTTTAAGTTTTAATATAGGTATTAATAACTATAGAAAACAGTATTTGTACTCTGCTTATAATACTTTACTCACTTGACTCATTCAAATTGTGTTCCGGCTTGTATGTTGCATTCAGACACCCTATTGTGCGGTTGGGAGCCATTCTGAGTCCAAATCTATATTTCAAAATGTGCATTAGGCGTCCGCAGTGATCAGGTCAACATCCTCGTTAGATGTTCTATTTCCACAAAAACGTCTTTTGAATGAGAAGCTCTCACCACTTCCGGTATCGCCTCACTGGTGGTTGGTTTTTGTTTCTTGTGTGAGGTGGTCTCAATGACATTTTCTTTGAATAAACGATCCAATCCAACAGACGGTGTGTCGCTTGCTGCTTTAATACAGATAAACGAATCCATCCCATATACAAGACATTTCTTTACAACTCATTTAATGTTTGTGTTGGTTTCAAAAGTATCTATATACAGTTTTTTCCCCCTCAAAAAGGTCAGTGCAAAGTAATTTAGACTTTAAACAAAATTTTACAAAAGTACATGTCCATTAAATTAATGAATTATGAAAGAGAGAAACAAGAAAAGATAAGACTTCAAACATTCAGTAGTAATCACAATATCAAGCTTTCAGGGGTACAATACTGAAGAAAAATTACAATAAAGTTGCTAAATGTTAAAAAAGTAATAAAAGAAAGCTGGGTGTTTACCATTCTACCATCATAAGCCAGGTAAGGTAACCTTGTTTTCTGATCTGATTTTACACACACAGACACATGTCTGTCTCTACATACAGTCTAGCCACCTTAGACTCAAGACAAGTGTTTTTAAACTCGTCACAAATTGACAGGATGCAACTTATCCAATTGCAAAAAATGTCAAACGTATCCAAAGCATTTGACATGACATTTCAAAATGTGATTTCAATACTAGCACAGAGCAAAGTTAGACTGAGTTACTGAATTAATCCTGTGGCATGAACTGTGAGACACGAAGCAGTTTTTGCAATGCATCGACAGCAGTGATATGTGGTTGGGGCTGACTGAAATGGCACAATCATTCTCGTTCTTCTTGGATGAACGAGGGGGACTTTGTTCTCTGACGCTAACACTTTAGTAAAGGAAGTACTGTACATGTACATTACAAACTAAATATATTCCACAATTATCGTCATCAACTTAATTTCATTTAGGGGGACAAAGACACACAAAGAACTGGGAACATTTGGGAGAAATGATGAATGTGTGGCAAATCACTGTAATCGTAGTCCAAAGCATGAGGTAGAAGAAACTTGTTTCTACTGCAAAAACATCTGTGTTTGTTCAGTGGAGGTTGTCACATAAGGGCGTCTTACAACAACAGTACCTACGTAGGTCTGGATCAATGGCAAAAGCAAGTGGCATTGGTCTATGAGCACGTGCACACACACACACACGCGCACACGCACACGCACACGCACACGCACACGCACACGCACACGCACACGCACACGCACACACACACACACACACACACACACACACACACACACACACACACACACACACACACACTAAATTCTGGCCAAAGCATAGTCACCCTAAAACACAGCGTGCTACTTAGTAAGATGTACATGTGGTAGTTGTAAATATTGAGTACCATTTGCTCATCCATCCACTTTGACGAGAAAAAAAGTGACCCCCCCCATGGGAAGATTTCTATGCTTCAATACTTCTCTACCTGAGAGATTACATATGTTGCTGTAGCACAAGCACGTTGATGAGATGTTGGCGCGTGGAGAAGCACAGACACAGGCTACTGGAGAACACAGTATTTCTTGTAGTCCGACTCAAAGTCCTCATCCATGCTGCTTGTGTCGGCCATCTTTTTGCCGTCGGTTTTCGGCATGAACAGAGAATGATCGACCCCCTGCTGCTCATAGAACAGGATATAGGCTGAGTCTTTGTCGACCTCTTCTGACCTCACTTCCTGAAAGCACACACCACAACAAGAAGTCAAAACTGTATGCAATAAAACAAAGAAAAAAAATTCAGAAGCGTTAATATTTAGTGGTCATATTTCTATGTGCGTGTTAAGCAGGGTTAAAATAATACTTTTCAGAAAGAGGAAGCCCTTATAATTGCAACCGCAAGCTTACTTGAACATGCTGACTGGTACCTTTCCTAAGAATGTAAAGAATGTTTACTGAGTAAGTAAGCTAAACATGTCAAACTCCATATTGTGTTGGAACCAGGGTCAACGTCCATATTGTAACTTTCCACTCCAAACTAAAGATGTACTTTTCCACTCCAAGACGCACGCATGCACAGACACCCGCAAGAACTTTAGGATAAAACACTGACAGTTCCTCAGACAACTTTGTACCACCATAGACTTGTCTCCTTGCTGAATGCTGCAAGAAAATAAACTCCCTTGACTCCAGCGACTCTGTGCACTACTTGATAAAAGATTTTCCTGCCAAGAAGCTCCTGCTTCTAGCCGAGAGCTTACCTTGCAGCTGCTGTCGTTGTAACAGTACCATTTGTCGTTGGGGTTTTTGGCATATGTGACATAGTGGCCTCCTCCAAGGATTCCTGAGTGACACTGTGGACAAAGGACACAGGTGAGATGTACATGTGACGTTTCATTCAGAGGAACCTGAATGACACCCGAGGCAGCTGTGTCTCTGGTATCGGCGAGGGCGACAAGACACTCACTGAAATTGCATACAAGTTGTAAATGGGCTCCAGGCTGATGCGGTCTCTGTGTTGGTGTGGAGCGTCCAGGTCCATGCTGTCCTCGGTGAAGCCGTTGCTCTCCAGCTCGGAGACGGACGTAGTGACGTCCCCGTCCCTGGCCGTGTCCTCCCCAGAGGTGGAGTCCAGGCCGGGGCCCTCGGCGTCGCTGCCCGTCCGGCTGGGCCCCAGGTCCAGGGGGCTCTCCCTGCCGCTGTCCAGGCTCTCCTTGCTGAGGGACAGTTGGAGCTTGCTGCCCAGGGGGAAGCCTCGGGCCCGACCCTGCCTCCTGGCCTCCCTCCCTGGGCTGGAGGAGGGGCTGGACTCCCTGCTGGGGGTGCTGGTCATCCTGCTTGAACACAGAGGATCTGCACACAAACACAGGACATGTTGGTCTCGCTAAAAGGACGACAGGAAAATCTGAATGTTTTGATCAAAACAGTGGATCTACACCCAAACACAGAATATATAACATCTTGGTCCCTCTAAAGAATGATGATTTTATCACACAACATCTGAATGTTGTGAGGAATCTTTTCCAGACCTTTCTCGTTGTTGACATTCAAGGCGGTGTTCGAGCTTGTGTCTCCACCCCCAGCTCTTCTAGCTCCTCCCACAGAGTCAAGCTCCTCCCCCACCGCCTCCTTCCACTCTGATTGGCCGTCCTCTGGGTCTCTCGGAGTCAGGAACGCACTGGGGTCAAACTGATCTCTGGGGAACCTCACGATCTTCTGAGATTTGATCCACCGCCCGTTCATGAACTGGAATCGCTTTAAATGGACTATCTGCAATTAGACAATAGACGTTTTTAGCCCCATAACACTGTATCTGAGGTGAGTGAGGAGGGCGAGGAGGGCAGGGGACTGACCAGGATGGGAGGCAGCCTCCACAGGTCCAGCTTCTTGGTGGCCAGGCGGTGGGTGCTACATTTGGAGCAGTAGTACAGCTCATCCTCACCCAGCTCCTCCTCGCTGGTGAAGGCCTGCAGGCAGCTGTCCAGGCTGATGGGCTCTGCCTGGGCCCTCCGGCTCTGCTCCACGCTGCTGTGCTCCTCCACGATCTACACACACACACAGTTCAAACCCCTTTCCATGAACAGAAGACTTGGAATAACCAGGGCCAGAGCAGCGCAGGGAGGCCAGCCGTCAGCAGCTCACCCTCTCCTGGGACGTTTGGTAGCGCAGGTGGAGGGCTGTGGGGTCCCAGTCCACCGCCAGGAAGGAGCTCCCTACTGCCGCCTTGTCATCATTACACTCCACTGGACAGCCTCTGCAGAACCTGGAGGAGAGGAGGGAGGGAGGGGGAGGGGAGGGAGGGGGAGGGAGAGGAGGGAGGGGGAGGGAGAGGAGGGAGGGGGAGGGAGAGAGAATGAAAGAGGTTACCCATGAGCTGACCAGCCAGCCGTACGGAGGTCAAACAAGGTCCTACAGGATGGTTGTGTGTCCACGCCTGTGCTCCGTACCTGTACCAGGGGCAGCAGGCACAGGCGTTCCCATCCTTCTGGACCACCCGCAGGGTGAAGGGGTACTGGTAACCCATGCTGTCATCACTGGCTCCACAGGAGAAACACACACACACACACACACATCCACAAGTTAGTCATAGTTTACCTGTGGTGTCTGTGAGGTGTGTCAGGTAACGTGGTGAGGCAGCAGAGGCGAGGCAGGCTGACACTGACCAGTCCAGGGCGTGGTTACTGGCCTCCTGTGGGGGCAGGGGGCTGGCCAGCCGGGACACCTGCGTCCACACGGCGTCGTAGAGGTCACGGGCGCGGGTGCGCACCGTGCAGGGCACGATGAGGGGCATCCCAAACAGACTGGGCCGGTTCTTCTGGGACGACAGGAAGTATAGCTCTGCCCGCATCTGGGAGGAAGAACACACACACACAGACACACACAGACACAGATACAGACACACAGACAGGCACACACACACACAGACACACAGACACACACACACACACAGAGAAACAGCCACACACACAGACACACACAGACACACACAGACACACACAGACACACACACACACAGACACACACACAGACAGACACACACACACAGACACACAGACACACACAGACACACAGACACACACACACACAGACACACACACAGACACACAGACACACACACAGACACACACACAGCCGTGTCAGCAACCAGTACGTATCACGGAGACAGCAGGAAACATCAAACTATCAAATACAGCCGTTTTCATAACGCATAATGAAATCCACGTGTGTTATGAGACCTGCAGCCCTGACAGTATTATTCCTACAGTGTCGTCGTCATCTCCTGCAGTACCCACCATCTTCCTGTGGATGGCGATGATGTACCCGATGAAGGGGCTGTCGGGGGAGGTCGGCGTCTGTCCGTTGGCGAGGCCGGGGGTGAGGCTGGCCTCGAGGCTGGGCTCCGTCCCACAGGGCACCACAGTACTGGGCATGCCCTCGGTCCCCAGCCCCACCCCGGGAGAGTCGCCCTCCCCCAGGGCCACGCCGCCCAGGGCCACGCCGCCGAGGGCCACGCCGCCGAGGGCCACGCCGCCGTTCACCAGGCCAGGAGACGCTCTCTCTGCTGGGGACACAAACACAGCTGGTGTGTGGAGGTACGCCACCACCCTCTCTCACCCGGCAGGAGAGTCAACGTCCCACTAGCCAGGAGGAACGAGGACAGGACGTCGTTTGTGGCGCTCGTGTGACAGGAGTGAAGGAACAGGCTCTGTCGTGGTGACAGGGTGGTAAAGTATCCAACCGCTCCATCTGTTAGCTTTCACTGCATGCACATGCCAAGACACGCTTGGAGGATAATCTTGGTGTAGGAGCTCCTTGTCCGGTTTCCTCTCAGGGGTTTACTGATGTGTTTATGATACAAGGCTTCTGGAAAGCTCCGGGGCGTGACAGTGAGGAGTCTGGCCTACCGTCCACGTCTGGGTCAGTGGCAGCGGCGGGGGGGGGTGGGCGTGGGCGAGGCTGGGACAGGGATCTCAAACGCGCAGAGGAAACCGCTCACCGCCCGGCGCACCTTCTGGTTATCTGACGGAAAGTTCTGGAAGGCAAGACAGACCAAAGCTGTTTTCATACTGCTGGGTGTAGGAGGATGTACAGTTCGGGGCGTAATGCACGGACCATGGCCTAGCGATGGGGGATATGCTGGGTGTCACAACATGGATCAAATGTTGTGCCTCTGTGGTGGTGAGGTGGTGACTGTAGAACAAACTTTCAACCCAGGGTTTTCCTGCCATCCACCACACACCAGCACCGTGGCAATCAGCTGCACATCAGCTTCCTGTCAGCAGAGCTGGGGATAGCTCAGCGGAGCTGGGGATAGCTCAGCGGAGCTGGGGATAGCTCAGCGGAGCTGGGGATAGCTCAGCGGAGCTGGGGATAGCTCAGCGGAGCTGGGGATAGCTCAGCGGAGCTGGGGATAGCTCAGCGGAGCTGGGGATAGCTCAGCGGAGCTGGGGATAGCTCAGTGTCGGAGCGTGGGAATGACAGGGAGGTGTCAGGTTACCTTGATGTTGGAGGCGTGGACCTCAGACAGCAGGATCTGCTCAGGCCTAAGGCCACACAGCTCGCTCACTAGTCTCTTCAGACCCGTGTACTTGTCGTCGGCGTTGAGGCGCAGGCCGTAGCGCACCGGGGCCGAGCCGTCCAGCTTGATGACTTCACACGGGAGAAAATCACTTGAATCACTTTATTCAGTTCACGGCAATAATCAGAACACATAATACTGTACACATGATCCCCTAACCTCTCCCTCTCTCTCCCTCTCCCTCTTCCTCTCTCCCTCTCTCCCTCTCTCTCCTCTCTCCCCCCCTCTCCCTCTCTCCCTCTCTCCCTCTCTCTCCTCTCTCTCCTCTCTCCCCCCCTCTCCCTCTCTCCCTCTCTCCCTCTCCCTCCCTCCATGGACTCACCTATGATTTCCATGTGCATGGAGTTGTCCATGGGCAGGGGCAGGGACAGGAAGTTGAAAGGGTCGAAGCGAGCACTCACGTGGCCGCACGTCTTGCACTTGACCTGGGACCGGAGCTGGCCGTGGAACAGGTCCACCACGATGGAACGGTTCCTCCGCAGGTGGTTGTCCCAGGCCTGGAGAGACACACACACGTCAACACACACCACCACCGTCGTCAACATTAAGGTGCCAGCAAATCCGGCAAATGAAATCAACAGTGGAGAAGAGGATATGGGCTCAAAACCACCACGCCCCCATCAACACCACCACACTGGAACCTTCCACAAACACAGCCACACAAACTACCAAAAAACAAACCCAAACATCTACAGGGGTACGTGAGAGGAAGTGGAACATTGAAAAAGATGAGCAGTGGGAGGGGTGGGAGGGGTGAGGGAGGTTGACCTCTGACCTCAGAGGCCACCTTCCAGTCGGGTCGTCCGTCGCTGTCCTTGAGCTCCACGTAGGGCTTGTCGTGGACGCGGTTCAGGTCCTCGTGGAGCCCGTCCAGCAGGAAGGCCAGCAGCTCCTGGGAGTCCTGCTGCTGGAAGCCGTTGAAGCGAGGAGCGTACTTTGCTATCGTCCACTGAGCACAGCAGGGAAGACCAGGCACAGATATGTCATCTTGTGATCATCATGTTATGGTTTCGTTAGTATGCTAGTCGTGACAGCTGATTGGTGGGGGTGATTCAGAGGCAGGAAGGAGGACAACTGACTGCTGATTGGTGGGCTGTACGTACTCTGAGTTTCAGGGGCGCCAGGTTCTTCTGCGTTCCGCTCCACAGCTCTTGCACCAGGTCACCGTAGCACTTGGCCATGTGACCCCTCATCCCGATAGGATTGGTCCTGCCGCAGAGGCAACCAATACCATGGTGAGTTTACACGAGTGGACGCACAGCAGTGCACAGACACAGACAGGCATACACACAGAGACAGACAGACACACACCTTCACCCCCACCCACCACACACACACACACACACACCTGTTGAGCTCGTAGAGGTGTGTCCCTGAGGTGAAGTAGTCAGTGAGAGGCTTAGTGTTGCTCACACACTGGATGCTGGAGTTCATGAAGCAGCTGTTTCCAAGGTTACTGAGGCCTGTGGCTCCCTTCTCTGTGGGGACTGTAGGACCAAGCGGAAAAGCTGCTCAGGGTGCTGCCCGACCCCCACAATCACCCACAACAACCCCACAGGGTCTACTTGTACCGGTTACAAATACCAAATGACCTTGAAGCTATTCATTTCTGGTTTTGTAAACAGGGTCTACTTGCACACAAATGTTGTTACAAATGCAAATGTTGTTACAAATGCCAAATAGACTTAAACTGTTCATTTGTGGCTTTGAAAATGTGGCTGTAATCACACCTCTCTCTGTGTGTGTGTGTGTGTGTGTGTGTGTGTGTGTGTGTGTGTGGGCTGGCGTGAGACAGCGTCTGCTCCGGCTGAAACAGCACCGTGTCAGCAGAAGGGCCAGTCTCACCGTTGTGACGGCTCATCCTGTTGCTGTTAGCGATGAAGGACATCTCCTCGGGCCAGCTCATGTCCTTGTTCCGCACTGAGGACGAGACCCACAGTCAGTCACCCACCGTGACCAAACACACACAAGACTGTCCATTCTGGGGAAGTGACATAACTTGGACGTTTCCACAATCTGAGTACCTTCAATGACCATGTACTGCTCATCTGGGATCTTCAGCCCCTCCAGAGTGTGGTCCTCATCATCCAGCAGGGTGAGATAGTTCTGAGGAACAAACACAGCGATATTGTGGAAGGATTCAGTCGACAGTTTGTCTCTCTAGATGGGGACAGAGAGAGAGAGAGACAGAGACAGAGACAGAGAGAGAGACAGAGAGAGAGACAGAGAGAGAGAGAGACAGACAGAGAGAGAGACAGAGAGACAGAGAGAGAGAGAGAGAGAGAGAGAGAGAGAGAGAGAGAGAGAGAGAGAGAGAGAGAGAGACAGAGAGAGAGAGAGAGAGAGAGAGGATGGTTCACCTCACTGTTGTAGATCCACAGCCTCATGTCCTCCTCCTTGATGCGGAGTCTCTGAGCCAGGTAGTCGTGGATGTCCCTGATGGTCCCCACCCTGCTGAAGCAGCCCGTGTACACCAGCACGCGCTTCAGGGGGGCGCTGGGGGGGGGCACGTTCCCTGGAGGTGGAACAGGAACAATAAGGAACATCTATCTATGTGCAGGGGGGGCATCTTCCTGAATTTCTTCCTGAATCACATGGTCATCTTCCTGAATTTATAATAAAGTATCTATCTATCTATCTATCTATCTTGGGTGTACTAGCACCCAGGGCTGTGTGGAGGAGAGGGGGGCGTGCGACTGTACTAGCACCCAGGGCTGTGTGGAGGAGAGGGGGGCGTGCGGCTGTACTAGCACCCAGAGCTGTGTGGAGGAGAGGGGGGCGTGCGGCTGTACTAGCACCCAGGGCTGTGTGGAGGAGAGGGGGGCGTGCGGCTCCTACCCATGTTGACCCAGGCGGTGGACTGAGGGGTGCGTGCGGGCAGCTGTTGCCTCAGGAACAGCAGGTGTCTGGGGAACAGCTCCATCTCGGCTCCCTCTGTCCTGGAGTTCCTGATCACCTGAGGACCACCATCAGGGTGTTCACACCATCAGGGTGTTCACACCATCAGGGTGTTCACACCATCAGTACTGCTGAGATACCGTTAGAACCAGGCACGCCTTATCCTCCACCTGCTGCTGGGTCTACTACATGCAGTGTCTGTACACTGCTTTGGATGATGTACGATGTAAACACAAGAGTCACATGTATCCTTCACATTTACATTTAGTCATTTATCAGACGCTCGACTTGCAGTAAGTACAGGAACATTCTCCCTGAGGCGAGTAGGGTGAAGTGCCTTGCCCAAGAACACAATGGAATCGAACCAACAACCTTCTGATTAATAGCTCGAATCCCTAACCGCTCAGCCATCTGACCCCATTTACAGGAGGCCCCTGCTTTATTCCATTAGAAGACTCTTTCACCCAAAGCTACAAACAAACACCGTCTTATATGAAGCACATCAGCAGACGAAGGATCGGCAGCGTGTCGTTTCCGTAACAAACGGACCCTGTGTGTCACGGCCGTGTGTACATACCGGTCTGGGCAGGCTGAGGTTGGCACCGTACCAGTGGTACAGGGCCCTCCACACCGGCTCTGGGACCAGCTCAAAGTCCCTCCCTAGGATGAGGGAGGGGAAGCGTCGGAGCAGAGCCCCCTCCATGGTGAGGGTGGGAGCCTGGGGGAGGGGGGAGGGAGAGGGGGGGGGAGCGAGAAGCGTGACATCACAACATTAGGCGATACTGCAACATGACAAGCTCCCTTTGGCGAAACAAACAACAGTGCAGTACGAGGACCAGGCTGTTGCTTTCATTATATTACAATCCGATCCAGTTCTGCAGTCTATATCCAACTCCTCACCCATACAGCAAAGGCAGTATACATGCACACACAGAGTATCTGTCACATAGATCATGTAGCACAGTCCATGTTCCATTCTCTATTGTCTGGCCTCGCTACCTTCAGAGGCTCTGTAGTGACCAGAGGCTGGTTGTCTATGGCCCCCGGCCTCAACACCGCCCTGGCCCCATCGGCCCCCAGGACACACTGGCTGTCTGAGTCCGGGGTGTCCTGCTGTCGGGGGAAGCAGATGTCCGTCGAGCTGAGCGGGAGAAGATCTGAGGAGGGAACGGACTTCAGTCACCCGGCGCCCTCACGGAGGACCATAGTGGCATTTAGAACCTGCGACCATGATGTACAATCAAATGCTCTAACCACTGAGCTGCCCCCCCGGTGAGACTCACTGGGGCTGGCGGTCTCAGAGGCTTCGGAGGCGCTGGAGATGTTGTCGGAGAACTTGTCGTCGGCCGATGTGTGGGAGCCAGGGGTTCCCTCCCGGCCTGGCCCCGCCTCCGCGCCTCCTCCCAACCTCCGCCCCCCGCCGAACGTTGACGGCTGCTCCACCACGATCCGCCTGTCGTCCTGACGACACACACGTCACAGCACTGAGGTCATGACCTCCAGCACAGGAAGACATCTAACCCCTAACCCAAACATGGAAGGGGTTGCTAAGGTCATGACCTCTAAGACAACAACATAACTCTGAGCTAAGGTGACAGCTAAGGGGTCAGGGTTAGGAGGGGGAATGCAGATTCATCTACCACTCATGCTAGCAGAAGCAAGCAGCTACAAAGCAGACACAGGGAGCTGCGTACATATTTGACGTAGTCTCTCCACTGTCGCCACCAGGACACGGCGATGAGGAACCAGTAGTCTCCAGGCTGCAGGCCATGTCTGCTCTCTCTCTCCAGCCAGCCCCTGCAGGACAGGGACCCAGCCACACACTCAGGAACAAGTCAGGAGTACATCATCTCGTGTGTGTGTGTGTGTGTGTGTGTGTATGATGCACACACCTGATGATCTGCCCTTCCTCCTCTGGAGAAGCAGGTCGCAGTCCAAGAACAATATGGCACACCTGGCGTGAACATGAACACAGATTAAACCGATAAGATTGTATTCCAGCAGAACCGTGACAGCACGACACAGCAGGTATTCTGACAGTGGGAATCACCTGAAACAGCAGGTTGAGGAACTCATTGGCAAGGGGACTCTTCACACTCCATATCTGGTAATCCTCGAGGGTCAAATGGCCTTGCTGAGGAACGCAAGACAAAACAGGAGATGATATTTCCGTGTGAATGGGAGTCCAGGGTTGTGTACAGTTGCTAGACCGTGCGCACACTCCAGTCTTACCTTAGTGGTGTCGTGCTCTTTCAGGATGTCCTCCACAATGTCTGACACATTACTGTGCGCTTCCTGACAAAACAGACATGATGCTTTTAACAAAAAGTCGTAAATGTATATTTACATGTGTTTTTGTTACGTCTTGCATCCACATTCATGTTAGCGTGTGAAAACTGAACTGGCATTCTGGGAATTGTTCGGTTTCCGAGGAGCGGCCCTTACAGGGAGAGGGTCCGTGCGGTTGTCTTGCCAAACCTCGAGCAACGCCCCAATCATGTCCCGGACTTCTTCACGAGACAGAACACCGTCGTGGTCGACGTCAAACACTTTGAAGCAGACTAGAGGAAAGGGGACGCAAGGGAAAATCAGATATACTTGAAATGCTTTAATAACAGAAAGGTCTGATGACAACAGAGGGAACAGACTCCAGCTTACACTTCTGCCTTTCTGCCAGCGGACCCCTACAGCACGCAGAGAGGCCACAGGAGATCTCCTTAAAGTCGATGTGATTGTCCCTGTTCTCATCGAAGGCGTGAAACAACCCTGAGAGAACAGCATTTCAGAGTCAAACACAAGAATGCGATACCAAAACAAGCAACAACAACAAAAACTGTACACAGCCGGCTAGGTCATTTTAGTAATTTAGACATTTAGTCATTTAGCAGACGCTCTTATCCAGAGCGACTTGCAGTAAGTACAGGGACATTCCCCCCGAGGCAAGTAGGGTGAAGTGCCTTGCCCAAGGACACAACGTCATTTGGCACGGCCGGGAATCGAACTGGCAACCGTCTGATTAATTGCCCCGACTCCCTAACCGCTCAGCCATCTGACCCCCAAACAGGTGAACAGGGTGACTAAACGTGTTGTCTCTTCTCTTACCCTCGCTCAGGGAGGAATGAATAGGAGGAGAAACCAGAGGGCCGAAGGTTTCCAGGTCAAATCTGCCGGTCCGTGACTGGGCCTTCAACAGCCAATACCGCTTCTCCAGGTCTATGATGTCAGACTCCTCCACTGAGAAAACCAAACAGGAAGCGTACCAAGAACATTACCGACAACCTTCCAGGAACAGAAGCTTCAGTCTAAACTCAATGCTTTTATTGCCTTCATAAGGACACACCCGTTTCTTGTTGGTCACATCTTGTGCAATGTGCAGTAAGCAATCTGCGTTACACCCAGATCACTGCATCAAGCACTTTAATCTGGGAGACCTGATTCAACAAGGTCAGATATCGAATGACACATCTAATGAGGAAAGACTGCCACCAGCAGAGGATCCTCGGGGGAGGAAGAGGATGAACATGAGAACTAACTCGAACATGTCACGCTACGTAGCTGGTGTTTTTCCTCCTGTCATCCCCCAATTCTTTGAGGCACCAGCCGCAGCTGAACGCCCCCTAATCTGGACGGCGTCTGTCACTCATCACTCACAGTGTGTGACTCCAGCAAGGGTCTGGTAGAAGGTGGGCGTGTCGCTGTCATCTGTCAGAGTGACACACACCCCGCTGGACAGGAGCCAGCGGGAGAACGTGAAGGCTTCCTTGTTCTGGAGGAGCCAACTCTTAAACTTCTCATAGTTCACCTTCTCACCCTGCGAGAGACCCAAACAAACAGAGACATGACCTTAACTCTGGGGCGATCCCAATCTCACTCAACGTCTGAAAATGAAACTAAATAAATCAGACAAAACAGAACACAGGCAGGACACCTGGTCAAATAAATGGGTTAATCGCTAGCTCGCAGCTAGATAGCACATGAGACATGGTGGATAACAGATATGATAGTTGGGAGGGGAAACAAAAGAACCTTAACAGGAAGCTGGTGACAGAGAGGGACGCTGATTGGTCCATGTCAACTAACCTCGGAAAAACACTTCCTGAGAGAGAGAGGGATCTCTCCGTCCACTGCCTGCAGCATGCTCTCCATATCCTCTCGGGTTGCATGGCTGCCTGAATCACTGGCGAAGAGGCTGAAAATGTCTGGGGGGGGGGAAGAACCAGTGTGTGTCAGATGCAGAATGTTTTACAGCAAACACATGACATAAACACAAGCAGTTGTTTCGTAGACTCACATTTAGCTTTCTCCTCATCTCTTCCTCTGGTCAGGAGGACCAGTCCAACAATGAGATTGTTGAAGTGTAGTCCTTTTGAATTACCGCCGAAAGAGCTGTAAATGACCTAGACAAGAGGCAAGGTAGAGGATGTGTATGCTTATTTTGCAAATCGGCATCCTTTAAAATACTTGGGTGTACTGCATAGTACTCCTTTCGACAAACACCTTGACCGCAGATTCATCGTAGGAGTTGAAATTACAGGTCAAAGAAAGAGAAACCCAATTGGCACAAGCTGTGACTTGCATAATAGTACGACTCTTAACTATCAAATCAAGCACCCTCTGCACTGTGACTGTGCATTCAGAATATCAAATAACCGGGGCGTAGTGTCTAACAGCAACACAATTCTCTCACCACACCTCACATTACCCCAAAGTGTTCACAAAACGCTCACCTCAGCAACCCTGGGCGGCACGACATCTCCAAGCACCTCCCTTAGGAAGCACTGCTGGCTCATGTAATAGGACAGTCCGCTCGTCCTGCGAAAGGCATCTTTCAGACGCTGGAGTTCTACATCTGTGACTTGGGGGGGGGGGGGGGGGAGAGGTGAAACTGGGTTTAGAAACCAGACCAGACACTCAAAGACGTAAACATACTTTAACAACACACCGCCCAAACGAAGTGGCAACCGAAGTTTAACAAACGTAAAAAAAAAACAAAGCTGGAAGAGCGGGCGTCAACATCACTGACGTTTATTACCATAATAGCTTCCTTGATTGTAACAAGGGACCAGAGTTAGCAAGCAAAATAGGCTCCCTGTAACAATAATATGGGCCGAAATACGGTGTTATCATATATACTTATAAACCCACCAACTACAATTGATGTTGATCAGTAACACTTTCAATAATATGCCGTCGTTACGTGCAGGTTCCAGGTAGCTAGCTAGCTAACTGGATAACTTGCTAGCTATATTTTTGTCGTCCTTAGCAGTTAATATGTATAGCTAATGCTTGCTCCAACCCAACCTAGTTATCTGGCTAGGTGAGCGACATAGATGGTTAACTGGCGTCAATTAGCTAAGTGATCATAACATAACTAAGCATTCACAGACCCAGTAATGCCATAGTATAAGGTTATGTGAGGTGGCTAGCTCGTAATAACGTTAAGCGAGCTAGCACTAGCTAGTTGACAGTGACACAGAGGGCAACAGTGCAATGTCTTGGTGCCTCGCAACCAGACTTGATACTGTAGCAACTAAGCCACTACCTTGCAACATCCCTGTCATCATAGGTTGCCAGCTAGCTAGTTAATGGTAACTTTAGTTTGCTGTTAACGTAATGCAACTGTTATTATACTGGTAACGTTACAACCCTGCACACTTAACACTCAACGCCAGTTATTGTTAACTTAGCTTAAGGCTAGCTAGCTGTCATACTGGCTAGCTAGCTGTCAAGGCTGGTTAGCCGTCTACTGTAGCTGGTTTAGCAGAGTACAAGCTAACTAGGCAGGTCTCATACTTTCGCTTTGTTTACCTCTTTTAATGGCCTCGTCATACGAGAGGAACCCTATCCTCGACTCTTTGGCTCCCATGCTGTCTTCATTTCATTATATCTGCAACACGAACGAATGTCGTCAGCTGGCGCGGGCAGCTTTGTTTTTTTGCGAGCAAACTGGCTGTCAAACTGACCCTCCTGCTAGCTGGATGCTCAACACTGACGCCTCCTCTACCGACTTGTCATGTGACAGTAGAGCTGTCAAAATTAGGCCTCTCGACCTACCAGTTTGCACATTCAAATAATGACACTATATATTTACATAATTTTCATCCACTTGTACAAAATTAGCTTTGCGCAGTTATAGATAGCGTAATAAAGAAAACTTGGCAAATGTACTACATAATCATGTATAAACCAGTTTAATGTAACGGAGGTGCTGGAACAGGGAGGTGGCAAATATTACAATTGCGGGTCGTATAGTCAATGTTATAAACAATGCACTTTCTCTTTTTTTTCTCATACTCTAGAGCTGACCAAATATTTTAAGAATTTCAGAACACACGATCCATACGTATAGTCTTCGTGATATAGAAAAAAACTGTACAGTGACAGAGATAGTTCATATCATGGATCCTGTCATTCTCCCAATCCGTGTATAGTATTAATAAAGCGCAATCCAATACAATCATGTTCACATTTCAACAGCTGCATGTTATATGCTGGTAGCAATAATATTGCAGTATTAAGTCCATTATCACTTCAATGAACGCCACATTCTTTAATGGTTCCCTCCTATAATATTAGCTACATCTAAAAACATAGCAAAAAATATTGCATCCTTCGATCATTGTAAAGCCTATGTTTTCAGATGTAACCAGGAGACACGTGGTACAATTTGAAGACACAGTCCAATTGTTGCAAAGGTTTTTGGTTTAAAATGTTGTTGCCAAGGAACAAATTAAATAATTATGTTTTCCTCATCATCGCCTTAATTATCCATCCACACACATTAGCTTGGACGCGACAGTCTTCACTAGAAGTGTAGTCTACTTCAGTCCAACAATAGGCTTACACCGGGTTTTAAACCCCTTGCGTAAAATCCAACTGGATTTAAGAGTGATCAATGGCTTAACTGATGATACTGTGAATAGGATTGTTCTGTACAGAAATTTGACTTGCAGGAGCAACTTTCTATTAGTGCTAACCTTTGATTAAAACCTATATATATATATATATATATAGTTACAGAGACACATTACATACACCTTCACTGAATCACAGGTGACGGGGATATAACATTTTGATAAGCAGGACCTGGGATGATATATCCCCATCATATTCGGCACTCATCAAACACAACACGTGTCTAAGGGGAGCGCCCTTACTGCCACATTCACCAGTAACAATTACATTAGAAATGTAAACAAAACAAGTAACACGTCGGCCACAAGTGGCCTGTTAAAAAAAAGAAAACGAGGTGGATTAACTTTATGCACATCTAATTTCCTAGATCCTCTTATACTATTGCCAGGTGTATGTACACAAAGCGCATGTGGATAAAAGTGTTGAAATGGGAAGAGGGGGGGAAATCACATCATCACAATGTACAGAAATCTGATCTTCACTTTAGCTTTTACGAAGTCGTCTTTTTTTTCTTCTTTTTTTTTTTATTATTAAAAAGTTCCTCACCAATCACCAAACATTTTCAACTGCCTCAAAATTAACCCACCCCTTGACACAGCATTAATTCCCTCTAACCCCTAAAAACGATCCCTGTTCGGCTAGTTGTAAAAATGGGCTGCTGGTTGTTCAACAGATAGAACAGGCGTCCTAGTGAGGGAGACAGCATGGCTAGGCTTCATTCTCTTGGTGGAGGAGTGGAGAACAAACGTTGTCCGTGACAACTGGATCAAAACTCGAGAGCAGAGTGTGCTGAGCATCCTTTAAGACTAAGGCTTGGACCTCAGTTGGAACATTACAGCACATGTAACATCAACACCCATGTGACCGACATGCATTTGTTCAAAAGCAAGGCAAGAAATCAAATGCACCTACAGTAGTCAGTTAAAACAGGGGTCACGTTAGTTATGACTGGACAAGTTAACATACTCATTCACTACCACTGCTACTTTCACAGCTAGACAACATTGTATTGGATGTGAACACAAGGCCAAAAATAAAGTAGAGCCAATTGTGTTTGCAGGCCAGAAGTGGACATACTGAAAGGGGGGCAGTAATGAAGATGCCAAGTTCAGCTTTCTTGTTTTTGGTTTAGGCATGAGAAATTCTTTAAGAACACTTGGCATTTCCCATTGTACCTTGTCATTTTAGGGTGTAATAAAAGGATCTTAAAATCCTCGAATCAACGAGTCTTGTAAAAACATAATTTCAGCAGGATAATGTTCCAATTGAATGGCTGTGTTGTATTTTCTAAATAAAAACAACTAAAAGTTATAAACATTAAAAACTTTGGACTGAGTCTGAAGCAGACACTCTGAAGGAGGAAAAAAGAAAATTGGTCGATGAACTGAAGCTCCTTTTAAAAACTCCTTTGTAACATTGAACATCAAATATGTCACCTCCGCTTAAAAAGAATCCATGAGTAACATCTGCAGGTGCATGCAGTAAAAGCTTAGACCATCTGAATCTGTGGCAAACCATAGCATAATCGGTTGCGAGGGGGCATCCTATTAGGCAACCATAAAACAAATTTGATATTCTAAAATGACTCATTTGTATCATCATATGTACATAGGTTCGTTTCCCCGTTCTTATGTCCACTTTTACAGGGTGAAGATTTGAAGTGACTCCACGTGCATGGCATAGGTTTCATCCTTCCGTAACGCCGTCCTCCGTTTGCGTCTCAGGGGAACTCTGTCCAGTGACAGAACTGACAGTTTGGATCCAAAAGCATTCCATGAATGCTACCACTTCTCTCCAATACTGGGTGTTTCCCCATTGTAAAACTCTGATATGGATGTAGATTTAATACATGTACTGTAAATACTAATGCATTGTTTTTTTGTTGTTTTTTTTCCTGTGTGTATTAGATGTGCATGGGTGTGTTTGTTCTATGCAGGAGGCCCAGCCCTGTGGGTCTGTGACAGCAGGAAGGCTTGAACTACTTCCTCAGTGTCCTGGGGACTGGTGTTGACATCTTCCAAGGCGTCCGCCACTGCAAACTGTTGGTCTCTCAGGCGATTCCAGTTAGATAAAATATTGTGATACTCAAAGACTTTCTCATAGTTTCCAACAGAGTTGTACAGTTTAATAAGCCCTCGGTAGTCGTATTCCAGTCCGCTGTAGCCTTCGCCGAAGAGCTTCTTACCTACGTGACGAAAAGCAAAGACGAAAAACAGACGTGAGAAAGAGGAATATAAGAAATAGAATTATTGAGAAGACCAAAACGATATATCTGGATAGGCCCCTTCGGTATCCGGTCTACAGACTGACCAATCGCGATGGAGCGTAGGTACAGCCTCTCTGCGTCCTCATACTGATTCATGTCGTAGTTGTAGAGGGAGGCCAGGTGACCCACAGACAGGGCCACCTCATAGTCCTCCTGCCCCAGTAGCTGCTCCTTGATCTGGATCGCCTTGATGTGCATCTCCTCTGCCTCCTGGATCACAACCACAACATCTAAATTTAGTCATTTAGCAGACGCTCTTATCCAGAGTGACTTACAGTAAGTACAGGGACATTCCTCTGAGGCAAGTAGGGTAAAGTGCCTTGTACAAGGGCACAATGTCATTTGCACAGCCCGGGAATCAAACCAGCAACTTTCTGATTAATAGCCCGACTCCCTAACCGCTCAGCTACCTGACGTTGACAAAGCTCTCAGCACTCCTGGTGCATAAACCTCAGGTTTACTTTTTCGTTTTGAATGTAGGCTGGCTTATGTTTAATTGACTTTCTTTTAACGTAGACTAACTAAAGTTTAACATACTCTTTATTTTGACTTAGTAGATGCTTGTAGATGTATCCAACGCAACCTAAAGGAGGGGATTTGAACCTGAGGCCTTCTGATCTGCGGTCAAAGTCTAACCACCGAGCTCCACAGGCGTACAGTATCTCCCCTTCCTATGCCAGTAGGACACATGAATGAACAACAACACAGAGATTGCCGAGTGACGAAAGTGTGTCACAGGGCGGACGCACTCTGTACCGATCTCCTCTTAGACAGACGCTCATCTCTTGTGTGGGGGGGACGAAAACACAATCATCTGACCTTAAACTTCCGCATGGACTGGTAGAGTCGGCCCAGGTTGCCGTAGTGTTTGGCCGTCTGAACGTTGAACTCCCCGAAAGCCTTCTTGGCCAGCTGGAGGGAGGAGAGGTGGAGGTCGTGAGCCTCCTGGAGGAGCCGCTCCTCCGTCTCCTTGTTGTGGCAGTCGATGGCGATCTCCTCCAGGATCAGAGCTGAGGGAGCACAGGCGTTAGGACGGGAGACTAACACAAAATCGGGAAGCAGCAAAGTAACAGATGAATTACTCGTTTGATCTCATGTCCCAACCCCACCTATCCCTTCTTCACCACTCACATAAACTCTCACACACTCTCTTGCACACTTCCTTTAAGAACCGTGAGTATACACCAGGGTTTCCCGCAGCACTTTTCAGTTAAGGCGGCCGTCTAAGCAAACCACCCTTTTTAAATGTTTTATATAGAGATACCCGCCGTCCTGTTTCTCCTTTCCATTCCAAACCGTGACCAAGGCCAGTCTCCCTTCTCTGCAGAACGCATTAGTATATATCAAAAACGTCCCTTTCCCTCCTGGTTTGACAGCAAACCCCACCCTACCACCTTAACTAACACATTTTCTGCTGGAAACCCTGTACAACCAAGTGCTCTGATGTCAACAGCAACAACAAAATGTACGTTCAGAGGAGACAGCTTTTGAATCTCAGTACCTTTGACCCTTTTGGACGAGGCCAGTAACAGATGATCCTCTGGGAGAATGTGGGTGATGATGTCTATCGCTCGCTCTGCGTGAAATCTGGAGAGGGATGCCAGGAGTACCGGAGGGAGAAGAGATTGCACACCAGTGACACAAAGTACGTCAGGGGTGAAAGCACAAACATTTCCTAGAACGTCAACTCATACTGGGACACGGTCAAAGCACATTACACAAGAACACATATCTGCCCCGAATAAGGAGTACTCACAATGCATTGTCAAATTTCCCAGAGCTGTACAGATGCACGTAGGAGGAGTAGGCAAGGTCTTCGTGTGCTGTGGCTACATGGATGTTCTTCCCTCCGAACACAGACTGTCTGATATCTAAAGCAGTCTGAAACCACAGAAACAAAGTTTTTAACATCAGATTATAGGCATGTGCCCTTTAGGCGTGTATAGATCAGATGGATG
Organism: Hypomesus transpacificus; assembly: GCF_021917145.1. Classification (NCBI taxonomy): domain Eukaryota; kingdom Metazoa; phylum Chordata; class Actinopteri; order Osmeriformes; family Osmeridae; genus Hypomesus; species Hypomesus transpacificus. The sequence continues at coordinate 2,382,046 of NC_061064.1, read as the reverse complement.
AGCAGTTAGGGAGTCGGACTATTCATCAGAAAGTTGCTGGTTTGATTCCCGGCTGTGCAAAATGACATTGTATCCTTGGGCAGGGCACTTCACCCTACTCGCCTCGGGGAGAATGTCCCTGTACTTACTGTAAGTCACTCTGGATAAGAGCATCTGCTAAATGACTAAATGTAAATGTATAGCCTAAAGGGACTCACACGCTTACTCACCTGGTATATTGCGACGGACTGGCAGATGTTATCAACATTCAGCAGATAAAATCCATAATCAAGGAGTGTATCTGAATACTTTGGGTGCTTGAGTCCAAAATGTTCCCTATAGCAGGAAATGGAAACAGTTTGAGACAAATACATGAAATCACAAGAGGAAATGCATCCGGCAACTGAGAAAATATAATTGATGACAACTCACCGTGCCAGAAAGACGGCATGTTTGATCAGCTGTTCGGCTTTCCTGAACTCCCTCTTGACAACGCAGGCCTGCCAAGAAAAGGATCAGAATTCAGACAGAGTTCATCATGTTCAAGAGGTTTTTAGGACATCGTTTTCTCTGAAAATCACAAACTTGTGGTTTCACCATGTGCAACGCATCTTACTTTACAAAAGTGATGTCCTAAATGGCCAGTGATCAGAATATTCCCCTGAGTGTGCCAGACACATGAAGCCCAGATGAAGCAAGCGGGAACAACCGTACCTTAGAAGCCTGTCTGAGAACATCCACCACCACCTTCACAGGTAAACCTGCTGTGATCTCCTTCATAGCTTCTATACACCAACGGTACGCCTGCAGAGACATGGCGAAGCATACATGAAAACCTGAGTTGATTCGTGCAAGCCTGCTCAAATTCATCGTAATTCCAAGAAAATAAAAAATAAAATACGTGTTTTTATTTCTGGTGTTTCTTGTGTTTCTATGCTGACTGACACCCGTACCTCGTCGTAGTGGCTCTTAGCGAAGAGAAGAGCGCACAGCTCTCCGTACAGAGCAGCCTTGTTGGCATGGTGACCGTGTGTGGCTAGCTTGTCCATGTACGACTGGGCTAACTTCACCGTCTCTTCGCCGAGATGATACTTGCAATTCCCATTCCTGACATGCAGCAACCTGGGGGGGGGGACAGGACCAATCAAATCAGTCGTGATTACAGCCCGGAACCGAGCGAACCGGGTGGCGCTGAAAATTGAGTTTGTGAGGGATAATTTAGGAGTTGAACCCATGGTGGACTACTGCTGAGTGTCTGATATCTGACCTGACGCAGCACTCCACGGCGCGGTACCAGTGGAAAACCTCATCGTGCAGCGTGCACAGCTGATGGCAGGACAGGAACACCTTCTCCGCGTCGCCATACCAACCAGCGTCCGAGAGGAAGCCCCCTGCGACAGAGTCAACCAAACGTTGAGGCTAAAGTCTCGTTCCTCGTACACGTATGAAACGGCAGATCTCGCGGGATTTCCCCTCTAACTTAGATCTAAGAAGGCTCCACTAAGTGGCTGGTGGCAGGCAGGGGGGTTAAAGTCACCTGCAAGTGACAGGTGCCACTGAACTCGCACTCTGTGTACGATCTGACTGGTCGTTTTCTCTTAGGTTCAGACACAAAACCCACTGAGGCATGAAGGAGACCCACCTAAAACAAAGCCGAACTGGATGGCCTTCTCCTTCACATGGGCTTCTGACTCTGCGATGTAGGAGCACCGACGACTGAAGGAGTTGGCCAGAACTGACGCTACCTTCACACCGTGATCCATGAGCGCCTGGAAACAGTGGTGGAGGAGATGCCTGGGGGGGGGCACAGTTTAAATGAATGACACAACGTTCATTTTGAATGAACAGAAGTGCTCCCTCTCAAACAACGGTCGCAAAAGAATCCTTGATATCAAGTCGTTGGAAACCTCTTAACATTGTTCTGTACAAGTTGATTTGCTGACTGTCGTTATTTCAGTTCACATCCTCCCACATTAATCCTCATATTATGAGTTTGTATTCCTGAGTTTGATATAGGAAGAGTACCTTTTGTCTGACGCTCGTAGAACTTTGGCAAAAACCTCCAGCTCGCAGAACTCTCCTCCCAGTTGGCAAAGGCGGCCCTGTTGGTAGAGCTAGGACACATGGAAGGGAGATAAAGATTAAATACAAAAACGAGAGACGTCAACAATAAGTTAATAAACTAGATCGTTTAAGGGTCGAGGACGCCGTTTGTTCTCAGCACAACGTAGCCAGATTATCATGCCACGTATTATTAAGGGTTAACATTAAGCTACTTTCCAAAGCAGTGGTCAATAAACTTTAGCAACTAAGCATGTTGACAGTCAGTCACCTGGTCTACATAGCTGTACCTACTGATACCATCATATCCCGTAGCTAACACAGAACGTTAGATAACTATCGTTGCCACAGTCAGAAGACATCGGTAGCTAGCAAGCTAACAGTAATAGCACTAAATATTTAATTCGTTTCAAGCCATCAGCGCGCGGAGAAAGATCACACAGAGAACATACCTTGTAGTAAACATCGAACTGAATATTCTCTGGGAGGGAACGTATATCTCTTCGGGATCGACTGTAATTATCCACTACTGCAGATATTGCAGTGTTGTACAATGTCTCCGGGATCCATTCGAGCTCCAAGGCAGCCATGTTGTTTTCCTTGGATTTCTGGCCAGCAACCAGGTCTTGGCTAGCAGAAATACCCCCTTCTTGATCGATGGTAGCTAGCTAGCCACCTCGTCAAGCTGGAATTGCCTTTCCTTGTACCTTCTCATGTAGCTGAACAGTTAAACTGTTGACAAGCCAATATTCACCATCTGTCATGGCATCGCCAGGCAGGGAAATACACCCCAAAAAATTGACAGCTCCTCTCCACCCTTTTCCTCTGTCGCGTACCTTGACGTCAGTACGTACGACGCCGGCACGTTATTGTAGAAAACAAACAAAAAGGAAGGAAGCTGGAACGCTAACGACTCGACCTCTGACATCGCGGCAAAATTGTTGTTCAAATGGCCAAGCTGCCTATTTAATTACCCCATTTGAAGTATCTTATCAATTTATAACAGTTCCATGACTATGGACGACGCAATAACTTTTAGAATGAGTGCATTTTCAGAGCGTGGAGGTAGGAGATACATGGAGGATCTGTTCGAGATTAAAGTGGAGTACGAGCCGATTCCAACGATGGAGGATAATCTTCCAGATTCGCCGACACAGGAAAAAGGAGATTCTGAAGTAGATTTTACTGAGCGGACTCAAAGCGGTGAAACCGACAACGCACAAACCGATGGTCCCGTGACCGCAATGTGGACAGAAAGCATAGATAGAGAAGAGTGCGGTCAATCCATGGCCGAAGGCAGAGTGTCACCATCCGATCAGGAACATGGACAGCACACTGTTGACACTCGGAGGTCGGTTGCGTTTTTCGCTATATTTGATGGACATGGAGGTGGGGAAGCCGCAAATTTTGCGCAAAATAATCTGTGGAGTATTCTTAAGAGACAACGGAGTTTTTGGTCCAAAGACCATGAAGAGGTGTGTGCAGCCCTCCGCAAGGGGTTTATCGCTTGTCATCATGCAATGTGGAAGAAGCTACGTAAGTATCTTATTGGCTAGTATTACATCGTACAGGTTCCTAAAAGTTTAAAACATCTCTACCTAGTCTCTGACTAGGTTTATTGCTACTTTTACTCATAGCTGAGTGGCCGAAGACCATCACCGGTTTACCCAGTACGTCAGGCACAACAGCGAGCGTGGTCGTGATCCGGGGCAGGCAAATGTATGTGGCCCATGTAGGGGATTCAGCGGTGGTGATTGGTGAGAAAGAAGACCCAAAGATGCCCATGGAGGCATTGGAAGTCACACAAGACCACAAACCTGAACTGCCCAAAGAGAGAGAGAGGATAGAGCGACTTGGTGGCAGGTGAGAGAGACTGTCCTGTTTACCAGGAAGTCACAGGCGATGACGATGATGATTGTGTGGGTTTGGTGCTAAGCAAGAGGGTTTTTCTCTGCAATTGTCTGTATGAAACCCTTATCTAGCCAGCTAACTAAAGCCAAGTTCCAGCTGAAGCTTAGTCCTAACAGTCCTGCTTTGTTCCTCTTACTTCAGTGTAGTTAAGAAGTCTGGGGTGAACCGTGTGGTGTGGAAGAGACCCAGACTGACCCACAACGGGCCTGTGAGGAGAAGCACAGTTATCGACCAGATCCCCTTCCTGGCTGTGGCCCGAGCTTTGGGTAAGCATATCACATATCTGTCCTAACACGCACAGCTGACTGGAGTTTCGCTCTCTGCTGTCTCTAGAGTCTGTCAGTTTGTTTTTCACACCGGTACTTTGTATACGTGTGTTGAATCTGGCCTCGAGTGTGCCACACAAACATAACCGTCGTCACATCCAATCGCAGCGCGTCGTCACATCCAATCGCAGCGCGTCGTCACATCCAATCGCAGCGCTTGCTGACGCCTGCGTCTGCTCTTCCTCAAGGGGATCTGTGGAGCTACGATTTCTACAGCGGGGAGTTTGTAGTGTCACCGGAGCCTGACACAGCGGTGTTGACCCTTGACCCTAAGCGCCACCGCTACGTCATCCTGGGCAGTGACGGGCTGTGGAACATGATGCCCCCCAGAGACGCCGTGCACATGTGTCAGAGTCACGATGAGATGGTGGTAGGTGCCCATCGCCCCCCCCCCCCCTCTCTCCCCCGTCTCTCCCCACTCTCTCCCCTCTCTCCATCTCTTGTTATCATTTTACTCGCCTCTTCCTCAAACATTCAAACTCGCAGGGTCTAGATCGGCACTGCAGGTAATTCCTCCACCACTGAGCGATATCCTTCCCCCCAGCCCCTCACCCAGAGCACCTGCGAGCTGTGTGTGTTTCTAACGGTAGATCTACTGGTTGACCGGGGTTCTGTGCTCTCCGCAGGGTCCTAAAGGGATGTCCTGTGCCACTCTGCTGGGGTGTACAGCCCTCCTGTTTTGGAAACAGCGCATGCTGCGTGCCGACAACACCACGGTGATTGTGCTGGCTCTGCAGGAGCCGGGCGGGGCAGCTCTCCCCATGCACAAGAACGAGATCATAGTGGACATGGACAAGGGGATGGATCACGTGCCCTTCCCTGAACCTCCCTACCACACCTGCACCGTGCTGGTTAGTGTGACGCTGCGACAGAACGTGTGGAACAGCAGCATGGGACCGCCTTGTGTCCTTTCTTTCTTTTTAGTAGTGGAATGTCCCTTTAATTGTGTCATCCGTACGTTTCATTTCATTTCGGTCACGTGAAAACGGAGATGTTAGAATTCGGACGTGTTGTGTAGAGCCTGTTAACCATGCTGACGGCCACAGTGACACCGGCGTCACATCGGCGGTCTACAGAGGTGTTGGTTTACCAAGTTCTTCTTCTCTTGTTACCAAGTTCTTGTTCTTTTGTTTTGGGGACAGAAGCCGGAGGCAATGTTTTGTGAAGAGGATGATGTTATTGAAGATGAGGAGGATTGGACTTGCATGGAGTGGTAGTGAGGTGACAGCCCAGTCTGTGACTGATCCTATATCGAACACACCCTTATGACTGACATCTGGACACGAAATCGACCCAAAAAGTTGAAAAAAATATATGCGAAAAAAAATTATACTTCTCTAGTCAACTTTGGAGAAGGGTAACTGTTTACACTTAATGAACTTGGTCAATCACATTTCTGCATCTTCCTCATCTTGCTGTAGGGTACATCACAAACATGATCACGGAAACCGTTACATTTGAAATCATACCATGTCATCATTTGTGTACAGTAACTGTTTCCCCGGTTCCAGTGATTGGATTTGAGCTTTCAGTGACTGACAGTTTGTTTTGGATGCATCCTACAGGAGTCCCTGGATGGGACAGTGTCCTCCTCCTACAGTGTGTCGGTGGTGGAGTGGAGCGGCGGCCATTTTGGCTCTTTCCTCTGCCCCCTATCGGAGGCTCGGACGGAGACAGTCTCACAGGAAGCTGCTCCGGAGCCACCAGGCGCAGCCTTGAACGACCGCGACAACGCCAGGACCCCGGCTCCTGGTGGCACTCCCCCTTCCTCCAGCCGGCCTCGCCGCGGCCTCCCTCGCTCCCCGTTCAACCCCTCCACCCCCAGGACACTTCGCCGCAGCTGCAGACCGCCCCCAGGCAGGCGTGCGGCCCCCAGGCCTCCTCGCCAGCGGCTCCCTGGGAGGAGAAGACAGAAGGGGAAGAAGCTTCCCCCCAGCGACCCCGCGGTCCAGCCACAGCACCGCAAGGCAGCCTTCCGGGTCTGCTGAAGAGGGCTCCTCAGAGTGGCTTAGCCCCAAGTCATCAGTGTAGGAAGAACGCTTTTTGGGGCGGGTGTATACGTTGTGATCGGGTGTCCAATGTGCCACAGTTACGTTTTTCACGGTATATTGAGTGTTTGTGTTTCCTAGTCAAGCCAGGGGGATGATTTTGTGATTTTTGTGAAGATTATGAGAACGGTGTTTTAATGTGTTTTAGTTTATCCCCTTATTTTAGTGTTGTAGTTTATTTTTATTTTTTATTTTTCTCTTAACTGCTACTGTGGATGTCTGATGTGGTGTTTGTCATAATGATGTAGTTCCTGTTTCAAGATCTTTTTGTCCTCTTTGTGAATGGAAAAAAGATTATTTATTGAAATGCACAATATATTTTTGCATATGAAATGTACACTGTATATTCCAAAGACAATGTATGTATTTTTTTCTTAATTACAACATTCTTAATTGGTTGTGTAGTGGTGTAAATAAGTTTCTGAATTATGATATTATTATTTTTTTGCATGGTGTGGCTAAAGGCCCAGCTAACAAGCCTATGACAAGATCATGGATTCATAGCAGATATTACAAATGAATTTACGGTCACATCTGTTCATATTCATACACGTTATTGACAGAAATGGGTCAAAGAAGGATTACATGATCTCTGGCTGTGATCTGTGTTTGCTACAGTATTGTGTGACTAAGAATGATAGGCCTAAGGCTTAATACCTCATGTCACAACATCTTCCTCTTATCTTCTACCTGTCATTTTGTAGAGTGACCACCAGAGGGCAACAGTGTTTTAGCTTTCCTGTGATTCACGTGAATCATGAATCATGCTAAAACAACTGTGTGACCCAATACTTAATTTCCCCTAGATTCGAAGTGATTATGATTTTTTTAAATGTGAACCAGTGAAGTATTTACATAAACACTCTCTCAGTGCTGCCTTGAGTAGTCTGCCCACATCATTCACTTAATGATAAATCAAGACAATTGCAATATTTTACCACAGTAAATAGTAACAAACATTAATACTCATGTAATGTTTTTCACCTTATCTAACATGAAATGTTTAAACACAGTTTAGTGGACATATTTTCATATAAACTATTGGGATTTTAAATGAATTTGAGGGCTGTTTGTGAATGTTACACAAGCAAATATGTTGATTTCAGAAGTCTGTTTGTTATCCAGACATTTTGTAATCAGGCCAGAAGGGCTGTTATGCTCTACGTTTTACAAAAATAGGAAACTGTGTCTTTTCATTGACTGGTTGTTTTATGTGTCGTGTGCCTGGACTTGATGTTGAGCTGCATTATCTGCCTTAGATGTGACTGTTTGTGTGCGTGTGTTTGTGTGTGTGTGTAATAAACAAAGTTGTTACTTGCCAGCTCTCCTACTGTAATTTCTGTCGACATGTTTGTCCCCTTACTGTAAATATAACATTTACGAATTTAAATAGCAAAAGATATTAGGCAGCAGTGTCACTTACACTTTGACCCAGTTGTTGAAAAAACATGCAAAAAGTTACTTGTGTGGTGATTAAAAGATTTATCGCTTGAAGCCGGAGTTTGCTTACCAGGGCATTTCCAGATGATCCTAGGTGGTTCAGTCTTGATATGTATGTATGACCTCACCTGACTGGGTGTTTTGTAGCTGCCTGGTTCAGGAGCAAGAACAAACGTGGCCCTGCTCTTTGTGTCAGTTTATACAGCAGGAGGCACCAAGCTCCACAGAGTGATCAAAGAAACGCATTAATTACAATGTTATGGTTTTAAACTATTTATTTTCAGCAAGCTTCTACTTTCAATATAATTCAATTAAACATTTATTTAGCAGATGCTTTCATCCATAGCGACATACAAACAGACAATTGACAAACTGTACCTCCCATCTCCAGCACAGCAGCCTATTTCATAAAGCCTTTTTGTAGCCAATTTCGTGAAACAGTCAGCAATTGATGCAACCTTCTATTCTGTATTACGTACATTCTGCAACCTACTGCAAGAATGAAAAAAAAATGCAGCTATACATTCATTTAATCAGACAATGATGGAAATGTTCGCAATAAGACATAATAAATGATATAGTGGTACAAAGGGGTGTAATTAACGTTTGTTAGAAGGCACAGTGGATGTTTGTCCAAGTTTGGGACGTCTGAGACCAAAACTGAGGTGGTACAGAAGAAAGGGTCTGATGGTTTGGTCTCTCAGGCCATATATCAGCCCACTCAGACACCTGGGCAAGTTCACAAGGCACAAAAACAGAATATAATAAATAGTTATAAGTGTGATTCTGTCCACTTTTCCATAGAAGGCTGTTAGAATAGGAGAGACGAGGGTGGAGGACAGAATGAGAAGCAGCTGAATCATGTGCAGCACAACTGTTTTTTTAGCCTTGCTGGTCGAGGCTTTGTCTGAGGAAGCAGATCTGGCTGCTATCATCACACCAAAATAGGAGCACAAGATTACAATTCCCACAAGTACAAAAGTGACACCAGTGAAGGCTTTATCAAAATCATAAAACAGTTTCTGTTCGAAAAGTGTTTCTTTAGCACAGAAATCCAGCATGTACTGATCTAGAGGCAAAGACTCCAGGAGGATCAACATAAATATTCGGATGATGGTGTTTATGCCGCAGATGGCCCACACCACAGCAATAGACACACCTGTGTTCTTGATGGTGACGATGGCAGAGTGCCTCAGTGGGAAGCACACAGCCACATACCTCTCCAGTGACATCATCGCCAGGTTGTAAGGGGAGATTTCAGTAGTAAGCATGGCCAATATGACAGTTATGACACAGAGGTAGCGAATCATATACACGCGGACTGTGGCCAGTATGTACAGAAATTGTCCCACTACTAACTGGAAGGTGTCGGCAAAAAGAAGATTATACAACAAGACGTATCGAGGTGTCTCTCTAAAGACTGGCTTGTTTCTTAAAATGAATAATATGACCCCGTTGATATACAGAAAGATTAACAATGGTGTGACAGAAAGCGTTCCAAAGAGGATACTCGTTCTGTAAGCAAGGGTAAAGTTGTCCTTGGGTTGGGTTACGTTTGACATGTCACAGCTGCATCTGAAAGAAAGAAAGAGAAACATATTGAAATTGTTAGATGTTATGTTGTTAGACACAACCAACAAATGCACTGCAAACACAAACAAGAAATTTTGGGATGTTGCCATTGACTGTAAAGGCCCTGATCAGCTTTACCTGACGAGGTGCTGGGATTACAGTCCATGATCTGAGAGGCTTGCATGAAATCCTCCTATTTAAATTATTCTATATCCTTGTTGAGGCCAAAAATAACACCAATTTGATTGCATCATCAGTGAAACCTAGTGTGTATCTGTTTGTGTGAGACAGTATGTGTATCTCTGTTTGTCTGTGTGTGTGTGTGAGACAGTGTGTGTGTGGTTTGGGTGAAAACTGTGGTGTACATAAGGGATATCTAAAATGTGCATGTGTGTGTGGGTGTAGGATTCTTAGCATCAGGGTGGAAAGGATGGTCTGACATGATACACAAGCACGGCTTCTCTGAAGTTCTTTTTGCCAACATTTATAATTTGCATTAAATAATGTATGGAATAAAAAGTTAAAATAATAAAAAGTTGCACAGAGGTCAAAGTTAAATTATATTAATTAACTCCTTACGCTTACTTCTCCTAAACCATACACAACATAAATGATGTCAGGTTTTACTCAAAACTTTAATGATTCTAATTAACATTAAATATTAATGATTTTTAATGAGGGAACAGGGGACAGGATCAGAGTGTTTGTCTTGTTCACTAGACAAGATTTAAATTTAGATCTAACATTAATAAAGACCCAACTGACAAGCAGGTGAACTACTGCTGTGTAGAAAACCATGCAATAGTACATCAATGATGTCAACATTTACTTAGAACTTTAATGAAAGCACAAGGGATGCTTCAGTTCTAAACTACAACATTAAATATTAATGCTTGATAATGAGGGGATGGGGACTGAATCAGGATAAACAACAACTCAATGCAGGATACAGGACACAGCATGCAGCTCAATGTTTGTCTCATTAATTAGTGTAATTAGAGAAGTTCCTGTGTCTGCAAAATTTTGAAAGACTTTTGGGGGGAAGGAGGGGGATTGACTGACCTTGCGAGAATCCTTCTTGCCCAGTTTAAAGTTATCCGTTTGCACTCAAACCACAGTGGTTCGGACCAATCAGAATCAAACCACAGTGGTTCGGACCAATCAGAATCAAACCACAGTGGTTCGGACCAATCAGAATCAAACCACAGTGGTTCGGACCAATAAGAATCAAACCACAGTGGTTCGGACCAATCAGAATCTCCTGAGGAACTACTGGCAGTTGTGGATGTGGTTGAAGTTTGCCCGTAACAGACAGTGATAGACGAGATGGTTCATCCAATCACCTGTCAAGTATTTTTTTCAAGTTCCTGCCCTTTTCCAAACTTTCCCTGGACAACTTCACCATATGGACATGTGTAACAAACCATAGGCTGAATCAGGTCAATGGTTGACTGTGGATTAGAGCAGTGGTTCTCAACCCTGGTCCTCAAGTACCCCCTGTCCTGCACGTTTTAGGTATTTCCCTGTTCCAACACACCTGATTCAAATGAATAGGTCGTTATCTAGTTGCGCAGCAGCCTGCTAACAACCATTCATTTGAATCAGGTGTGTTGGAACAGGGAAATATCTCAAACGTACAGCACCAGGGTTGAGAACCACTGGATTAGAGAGTGAAGTATATGACAATTCTTGTTTAGGGACTTTAAAAAAAAGGGACAAGGTCCTCTGTCACATCTTTCTGGTTAGTTAGGTTGTGTGGGCAGCAGGGGTTAGTTAGGTGGTGTGGGCAGCAGAGGGTTAGTTAGGTGGTGTGTGTAGCAGGGGGTTAGTTAGGTGGTGTGTGTAGCAGGGGGTTACTTAGGTGGTGTGTGTATCAGGGGGTTAGTTAAGTGGTGTGGGCAGCAGGGGTTAGTTAGGTGGTGTGTGTAGCAGGGGGTTAGTTAGGTGGTGTGTGTAGCAGGGGGTTAGTTAGGTGGTGTGGGCAGCAAGGGGTTAGTTAGGTGGTGTGTGTAGCAGGGGTTAGTTAGGTGGTGTGTGTAGCAGGGGGTTAGTTAGGTGGTGTGGGCAGCAGGGGTTAGTTAGGTGGTGTGTGTAGCAGGGGGTTAGTTAGGTGGTGTGTGTAGCAGGGGGTTAGTTAGGTGGTGTGGGCAGCAAGGGGTTAGTTAGGTGGTGTGTGTAGCAGGGGTTAGTTAGGTGGTGTGTGTAGCAGGGGTTAGTTAGGTGGTGTGTGTAGCAGGGGGTTAGTTAGGTGGTGTGTTTAGCAGGGGGTTAGTTAGGTGGTGTGGGCAGCAAGGGGTTAGTTAGGTGGTGTGTGTAGCCGGGGGGTAGTTAGGTGGTGTGTGTAGCAGGGGTTAGTTAGGTGGTGTGTGTGGCAGGGGGTTAGTTAGGTGGTGTGGGCAGCAGGGGGTTAGTTAGGTGGTGTGTGTAGCAAGTGGTTAGTTAGGTGGTGTGGGCAGCAGGGGTTAGGGGTAGTAGGGTTTGGGTCAGAAGAAGGTTTGGTACCACAAGAAGAGTTGCACTTGGCTGGTCCAGTTTGACCAGTTCATTGTGACTTGAAACCAATGGGACACACAGCACTGGGACCAGCTGCTTGGGGTGTTTTTCAAGAAGACTGATACACTCCCCTGTCTCCTCATTATTAAACATTCAAATGTGACTTCATCCTAGAACTTCATTAGGGATTCATTGCTTGTTAATATTGACATCATCGCAACAAGTCATGGTTGTACTCACTGGAGGTCAGGGTATTTAAACACCTGTAATAATGTGAAGTGAAGACATTCAGGTAATCAAGTTGAATGATTGTTCATCAGACACCAAGATGAAAACCCACAGTTAGGATCGTCTTATAGAGACATTTGTACGAATTTATTTATTTACCTCATTTTAGTTGTGTGATGCTGATGACAGATGAACAGGATCTATGTGGTAATTATAATGGGTCTCTTTTTTAATCTTAAACTGTATTTGAGAATGAAAAGAATTATTTTTACCAAATGTGAAGTGGTATGTATCATGCATTTAAAGTAACAGAACGTTTCTCTAAAACAATAGTATTGTCAGCCCTAATAAGCCTTGGTCAATTTGGCAAGGAATATGTGCTGATGTTTTCTAACACGATAAATAATCTATTTTTCTCTTCAGATTTACCTCAAACATGTCAAATTCAACAGGACAGCAAATCAACATCACAATGCCCGATATGTTTCAGGTTTATCTGGTGAAAGGACTTTATGGAGCTTTCTGTGTGTCTCCATCTATTGTCTTCCTCTACATCAATGGCATCATGTTGTTCACTCTGAGGAGCAAGTCAGTCTTTAGAGAGACCCCTCGATACCTCCTCCTGTATAATCTGCTCTTCGCTGACACCTTCCAGTTGGCAATGGGTCAACTGCTCTTGATCTTGTCTCTACCTCCAGTGTTTCTGACTCACTATACATGTACAATACTAGTTTTGATAACTATCACTGTGACTTCTGTGTCTCCCTTGAACCTGGCGGTGATGTCACTGGAGAGGTATGTGGCTGTGTGCTTCCCACTGAGGCACTCTGCCATCGTCACCGTCAAGAACACAGGTGTGTCTATTGGTGTGGTGTGGGCTCTCTCCAGCATCAACCCGCTCATATGGTCAATTCTTCTGGTTCTTTATGAGACATTTTCTGCTGAACAGATGATGCAGCAATTCTGTGCTATGGACGCACTTTTCTACAGTACAGTCTCACAGGAATATGATAAAGCCTTAACGGCTGTCACTTTTACATCTGTGGGTATCGTAATATTGTGCTCCTACTTTGGTGTGACGACAGTAGCCAGATCTGCTTCCTCAGACAAAGCCTCGACCACCAAGGCCCGCAACACAGTTCTGCTCCACATGATTCAGCTCCTTCTGTGTCTCTCCACCTCTCTTTCCGGTATACTAACGGGATATATATACAGACTTGGAACATTGAATCGAACTGCAAGGTTAATTGTTGGTTATGTATTCTTTATATTCATTGTAACCTTGCCTAGGTGCCTGAGCAGTCTGATATATGGTCTGAGAGACCAAACCATCAGACTTGTATTCCTGCACCACCTCAGGTGTGCTCTCTGGACAGGTGGGCCCAGTTTAACAACAGATAAACACTGAGGGCCACATTACTGAAATGGAAATGACATTTATCATGGTCTTTCTGCTTAATAAATACAAATACTTTGTATCGCAATGGAACAATTTGACAGATCAACTTATTTAAATGATTTGTTTTACATATATAGGCCTACTGTGTGTTTGTTGAAGGGACAATATTCAAGGGACCACTATCTGATATTGGTTCAACACTCATGGCTAAATGGAACGAGCTGTCCGACAAACATGAGTTGGATAAAGTGGAACAAATACATAATAAATAATAAGATCAGAAGCTCATATTTATATATCTGTGAAATCATGCAAATGTATAACATAATAAAGGAGGGTCTTATCTGCTTTAATTGTCTCTTTTGAGTTCTTACTCATTTTGATGTGCTGCACACAAAAAATTGTTTGTATTCATGCTGTTTGTATCCATGCTGTGCTTCAATTAACAGTCACTACCTCAAATTGACTACATATTTCCATGACTTTAAAAACTGATCATGGAGAAATGAACACAAGTAGACGCTGTGCACTATAGTGCTGATTTCCATGAGTCTTCACCATTTCTGTAATCCTTACACAACAGTTCATCTAAGTAGATCATTCAGTTCCATTTAGAGGTTGTTTCCTCCCTATTGTCTGCTGGATGTTCTTCCTGATCTTGATATTTATTGCTGATTTGAACAATATCAACATCCTTTTGGGATACACGTTATTGTATCAATAACAACGGATCATTCCAACCGTCTAACTAACTAGCAGGACAGAAAGTGCGTTACTCCTTGATTAAAATTTGAAAAGTTTGTTTGTGATTTTCTTTGAATAAATCGGTGGATTCATACTGTACTGATTCATGTTATGTCTGTGCTGTCTCTGGTCAGAGAGGGGGTGAGTTAGGTGTAGCAGGGGGTGAGTTAGGTGGTGTGTGTAGCAGGGGGTGAGTTAGGTGGTGTGTGCAGCAGGGGTTAGTTAGGTGGTGTGGGTAGCAGGGGTTAGTTAGGTGGTGTGTGTAGCAGGGGTTAGTTAGGTGGTGTGTGTAGCAGGGGGTTAGTTAGGTGGTGTGGGCAGCAGGGGTTAGTTAGGTGGTGTGTTCAGCAGGGGGTTTGTTAGGTGGTGTGTGTAGCAGGGGGTTAGTAAGGTGGTGTGTGTAGCAGGGGGTTTGTTAGGTGGTGTGTGTAGCAGGGGGTTAGTTAGGTGGTGTGGGTAGCAGGGGTTAGTTAGGTGGTGTGTGTAGCAGGGGGTTAGTTAGGTGGTGTGGGCAGCAGGGGTTAGTTAGGTGGTGTGTGTAGCAGGGGGTTAGTTAGGTGGTGTGGGCAGCAGGGGTTAGTTAGGTGGTGTGGGTAGCAGGGGATAGTTACATTTACATTTATGCATTTAGCAGACGCTTTTATCCAAAGCGACTTCCAAGAGAGAACTTTACAAAAGAGCATAGGTCACTGATCATAACAACGAGGTAGTCCCAAACATTGCAAGCTAGTTAGGTGGTGTGGGTGGGTTGGTTAGGTGTAGTTGGCAGCAGGGGTTAGTTAGGTGGTGTGTGCAGCAGGGGGTTAGTTAGGTGGTGTGGGTAGCAGGGGGTTAGTTAGGTGGTGTGTGCAGCAGGGGTTAGTTAGGTGGTGTGTGTAGCAGGGGTTGGTTAGGTGGTGTGGGCAGCAGGGGTTAGTTAGGTGGTGTGTAGCAGGGGTTAGTTAGGTGGTGTGGGTAGCAGGGGTCAGTTAGGTGGTGTGTGTAGCAAGGGGTTAGTTAGGTGGTGTGGGCAGCAGGGGTTAGTTAGGTGGTGTGTGTAGCAGGGGTTAGTTAGGTGGTGTGGGCAGCAGGGGTTAGTTAGGTGGTGTGTAGCAGGGGTTAGTTAGGTGGTGTGGGCAGCAGGGGTTAGTTAGGTGGTGTGTAGCAGAGGTTAGTTAGGTGGTTTGGGCAGCAGGGGGTTAGTTAGGTGGTGTGGGCAGCAAGGGTTAGTTAGGTGGTGTGTGTAGCAGGGGTTAGTTAGGTGGTGTGTGTTGCCGGGGGGTAGTTAGGTGGTGTGGGCAGCAGGGGTTAGTTAGGTGGTGTGTGTAGCAGGGGTTAGTTAGGTGGTGTGTGTTGCCGGGGGGTAGTTAGGTGGTGTGGGCAGCAGGGGTTAGTTAGGTGGTGTGGGCAGCAGGGGTTAGTTAGGTGGTGTGGGCAGCAGGGGTTAGTTAGGTGGTGTGGGCAGCAGGGGTTAGTTAGGTGGTGTGTGTAGCAGGGGTTAGTTAGGTGGTGTGCGTTGCCGGGGGGTAGTTAGGTGGTGTGGGCAGCAGGGGTTAGTTAGGTGGTGTGGGCAGCAGGGGTTAGTTAGGTGGTGTGGGCAGCAGGGGTTAGTTAGGTGGTGTGGGCAGCAGGGGTCAGGCATAGCCGAGTTTGGGTCAGAAGAAGCTTTGGTACGACAAGAAGAGTTGTACTCGGCTGGTCCAGTTTGACCAATTCATTGTGACTTGCGTACCTTTAAATTTAAAGCCCCTTCAGACTGGAATAGCCTACCAGGGTCTCTTAGATCTATCACTTCTTTGCACTCCTTTAAAATATCCCTTTATAATCACTTACAAGCAAATTGTTGCTGTAAATGTTTTGCTCATGTTTGACTGGACTTCTCTTTCTTTTTTCTTCATGAATAAATACTGTACGTGTGTACGGGTGAAGGTTTGTGTATATGTGTGTATATATATGTATGTATATATGTATGTATATGTGTATGTATGTATATGTGTATATATGCCTCTCAGTAATACGATATGTATTCACTAGGGAGTCGGTGGGGTGGGTGAGGTCTGGGAGGGGGGGAACTTGAGCGAGTTTGAATGTGCATGTACTTGTCTTTGTCTTGTGTCTTGAAGACCCCATCGAAAACGAGATGCTGCATCTCAAGGGGTTATCCTCCAAACAATAAATTTCAAATTACTTGAAACCAATGGGACACACAGCACTGGGACCAGCTGCTTGGGGTGTTTTTCAAGAAGACTGATACACTCCCCTGTCTCCTCATTATTAAACATTCAAATGTGACTTCATCCTATAACTTCATTAGGCCTTCATTGCTTGTTAATATTGACATAATCGCAACAAGTCATGGTTGTACTCACTGGAGGTCAGGGTATTTAAACACCTGTAATAATGTGGAGTGAAGACATTCAGGCAATCAAGTTGAATGATCGTTCGCCAGACACCAAGGTGAGAACCCACAGTTAGGATCGTCTTATAGAGACATTTGTACAAATTTATTTATTTACCTCATTTTAGTTGTGTGATGCTGATGACAGATGAACAGGATCTATGTGGTAATTATAATGGGTCTCTTTTTTAATCTTAAACTGTATTTGAGAATGACAAGATTTTTACCAAATGTGAAATGGTTTAAGAATTTATCATGCATTTAAAGTAACATAACTTTTCTCTACAAAAGTATTGTCAGCCTTAATAAGCCTTGGTCAAGTTGGCAAGAAATATGTGCTGATGTTTTCTAACACGATAAATAATCTATTTTTCTCTTCAGATTTACCTCAAACATGTCAAATTCAACAGGACAGCAAATCAACATCACAATGCCCGATATGTTTCAGGTTTATCTGGTGAAAGGACTTTATGGAGCTTTCTGTGTGTCTCCATCTATTGTCTTCCTCTACATCAATGGCATCATGTTGTTCACTCTGAGGAGCAAGTCAGTCTTTAGAGAGACCCCTCGATACCTCCTCCTGTATAATCTGCTCTTCGCTGACACCTTCCAGTTGGCAATGGGTCAACTGCTCTTGATCTTGTCTCTACCTCCAGTGTTTCTGACTCACTATACATGTACAATACTAGTTTTGATAACTATCACTGTGACTTCTGTGTCTCCCTTGAACCTGGCGGTGATGTCACTGGAGAGGTATGTGGCTGTGTGCTTCCCACTGAGGCACTCTGCCATCGTCACCGTCAAGAACACAGGTGTGTCTATTGGTGTGGTGTGGGCTCTCTCCAGCATCGACCCGTTGATACGTGTAATTCTTCTGGTTCTGTATGAGACATTTTCTGTGGATCAGATGATGCAGCAATTCTGTACTATGGATGCACTTTTCTACAGTACAGTCTCACAGGAATATGATAAAGCCTTCACTGGTGTCTCTTTTACATCTGTAGGTATCGTAATCTTGTGCTCCTACTTTGGTGTGACGACAGTAGCCAGATCTGCTTCCTCAGACAAAGCCTCGACCACCAAGGCCCGCAACACAGTTCTGCTCCACATGATTCAGCTCCTTCTGTGTCTCTCCACCTCTCTTTCCGGTATACTAACGGGATATATATACAGACTTGGAACATTGAATCGAACTGCAAGGTTAATTGTTGGTTATGTATTCTTTATATTCATTGTAACCTTGCCTAGGTGCCTGAGCAGTCTGATATATGGTCTGAGAGACCAAACCATCAGACTTGTATTCCTGCACCACCTCAGGTGTGCTCTCTGGACAGGTGGGCCCAGTTTAACAACAGATAAACACTGAGGGCCACATTACTGAAATGGAAATTACATTTATCATGGTCTTTCTGCTTAATAAATACAAATACTTTGTATCGCAATGGAACAATTTGACAGATCAACTTATTTAAATGATTTGTTTTACATATATAGGCCTACTGTGTGTTTGTTGAAGGGACAATATTCAAGGGACCACTATCTGATATTGGTTCAACACTCATGGCTAAATGGAACGAGCTGTCCGACAAACATGAGTTGGATAAAGTGGAACAAATACATAATAAATAATAAGATCAGAAGCTCATATTTATATATCTGTGAAATCATGCAAATGTATAACATAATAAAGGAGGGTCTTATCTGCTTTAATTGTCTCTTTTGAGTTCTTACTCATTTTGATGTGCTGCACACAAAAAATTGTTTGTATTCATGCTGTTTGTATCCATGCTGTGCTTCAATTAACAGTCACTACCTCAAATTGACTACATATTTCCATGACTTTAAAAACTGATCATGGAGAAATGAACACAAGTAGACGCTGTGCACTATAGTGCTGATTTCCATGAGTCTTCACCATTTCTGTAATCCTTACACAACAGTTCATCTAAGTAGATCATTCAGTTCCATTTAGAGGTTGTTTCCTCCCTATTGTCTGCTGGATGTTCTTCCTGATCTTGATATTTATTGCTGATTTGAACAATATCAACATCCTTTTGGGATACACGTTATTGTATCAATAACAACGGATCATTCCAACCGTCTAACTAACTAGCAGGACAGAAAGTGCGTTACTCCTTGATTAAAATTTGAAAAGTTTGTTTGTGATTTTCTTTGAATAAATCGGTGGATTCATACTGTACTGATTCATGTTATGTCTGTGCTGTCTCTGGTCAGAGAGGGGGTGAGTTAGGTGTAGCAGGGGGTGAGTTAGGTGGTGTGTGTAGCAGGGGGTGAGTTAGGTGGTGTGTGCAGCAGGGGTTAGTTAGGTGGTGTGGGTAGCAGGGGTTAGTTAGGTGGTGTGTGTAGCAGGGGTTAGTTAGGTGGTGTGTGTAGCAGGGGGTTAGTTAGGTGGTGTGGGCAGCAGGGGTTAGTTAGGTGGTGTGTTCAGCAGGGGGTTTGTTAGGTGGTGTGTGTAGCAGGGGGTTAGTAAGGTGGTGTGTGTAGCAGGGGGTTTGTTAGGTGGTGTGTGTAGCAGGGGGTTAGTTAGGTGGTGTGGGTAGCAGGGGTTAGTTAGGTGGTGTGTGTAGCAGGGGGTTAGTTAGGTGGTGTGGGCAGCAGGGGTTAGTTAGGTGGTGTGTGTAGCAGGGGGTTAGTTAGGTGGTGTGGGCAGCAGGGGTTAGTTAGGTGGTGTGGGTAGCAGGGGATAGTTACATTTACATTTATGCATTTAGCAGACGCTTTTATCCAAAGCGACTTCCAAGAGAGAACTTTACAAAAGAGCATAGGTCACTGATCATAACAACGAGGTAGTCCCAAACATTGCAAGCTAGTTAGGTGGTGTGGGTGGGTTGGTTAGGTGTAGTTGGCAGCAGGGCTTAGTTAGGTGGTGTGTGCAGCAGGGGGTTAGTTAGGTGGTGTGGGTAGCAGGGGGTTAGTTAGGTGGTGTGTGCAGCAGGGGTTAGTTAGGTGGTGTGTGTAGCAGGGGTTAGTTAGGTGGTGTGGGCAGCAGGGGTTAGTTAGGTGGTGTGTAGCAGGGGTTAGTTAGGTGGTGTGGGTAGCAGGGGTCAGTTAGGTGGTGTGTGTAGCAAGGGGTTAGTTAGGTGGTGTGGGCAGCAGGGGTTAGTTAGGTGGTGTGTGTAGCAGGGGTTAGTTAGGTGGTGTGGGCAGCAGGGGTTAGTTAGGTGGTGTGTAGCAGGGGTTAGTTAGGTGGTGTGGGCAGCAGGGGTTAGTTAGGTGGTGTGTAGCAGAGGTTAGTTAGGTGGTGTGGGTAGCAGGGGTTAGTTAGGTGGTGTGTGTAGCAGGGGGTTAGTTAGGTGGTTTGGGCAGCAGGGGGTTAGTTAGGTGGTGTGGGCAGCAAGGGTTAGTTAGGTGGTGTGTGTAGCAGGGGTTAGTTAGGTGGTGTGTGTTGCCGGGGGGTAGTTAGGTGGTGTGGGCAGCAGGGGTTAGTTAGGTGGTGTGTGTAGCAGGGGTTAGTTAGGTGGTGTGTGTTGCCGGGGGGTAGTTAGGTGGTGTGGGCAGCAGGGGTTAGTTAGGTGGTGTGGGCAGCAGGGGTTAGTTAGGTGGTGTGGGCAGCAGGGGTTAGTTAGGTGGTGTGGGCAGCAAGGGTTAGGGGTAGTAGGGTTTGGGTCAGAAGAAGCTTTGGTACCACAAGAAGAGTTGCACTTGGTTGGTCCAGTTTGACCAGTTCATTGTGACTTGAAACCAATTGGACACACAGCACTGGGACCAGCTGCTTGGGGTGTTTTTCAAGAAAGACTGATACACTCCCCTGTCTTCTCATTATTAAACATTCAAATGTGACTTCATCCTATAACTTCATTAGGGATTCATTGCTTGTTGATATTGACATCATCGCAACAAGTCATGGTTGTACTCACTGGAGGTCAGGGTATTTAAACACCTGTAATAATGTGAAGTGAAGACACTCAGGCAATCAAGTTGAATGATTGTTCGTCAGCTAGCAAGGTAAGAACCCACAGTTAGGATCGTCTTGTACGAATTTATTTATTTACCTCATTTTAGTTGTGTGATGCTGATGACAGAAGAACAGGATCTATGTGGTAATTATAATGGGTCTCTTTTTTTAAAATCTTAAACTGTATTTGAGAATGACAACAATTATTTTTACCAAATGTGAAGTGGTTTAAGAATGTATCATGCATTTGAAGTAACAGAATGTTTCTCTAAAACAATAGTATTTTCAGCCCTAATAAGCCTTGTTCAAGTTGGCAAGAAATATGTGCTGATGTTTTCTAACACGATAAATAATCTATTTTTCTCTTCAGATTTACCTCAAACATGTCAAATTCAACAGGACAGCAAATCAACATCACAATGCCCGATATGTTTCAGGTTTATCTGGTGAAAGGACTTTATGGAGCTTTCTGTGTGTCTCCATCTATTGTCTTCCTCTACATCAATGGCATCATGTTGTTCACTCTGAGGAGCAAGTCAGTCTTTAGAGAGACCCCTCGATACCTCCTCCTGTATAATCTGCTCTTCGCTGACACCTTCCAGTTGGCAATGGGTCAACTGCTCTTGATCTTGTCTCTACCTCCAGTGTTTCTGACTCACTATACATGTGCAATAATAGTTTTGATAACTATCACTGTGACTTCTGTGTCTCCCTTGAACTTGGCGGTGATGTCACTGGAGAGGTATGTGGCTGTGTGCTTCCCACTGAGGCACTCTGCCATCGTCACCGTCAAGAACACAGGTGTGTCTATTGGTGTGGTGTGGGCTCTCTCCAGCATCAACCCGCTCATACGGTCAATTCTTCTGGTTCTTTATGAGACATTTTCTGCTGAACAGATGATGCAGCAATTCTGTGCTATGGACGCACTTTTCTACAGTACAGTCTCACAGGAATATGATAAAGCCTTAACGGCTGTCACTTTTACATCTGTGGGTATCGTAATATTGTGCTCCTACTTTGGTGTGACGACAGTAGCCAGATCTGCTTCCTCAGACAAAGCCTCGACCACCAAGGCCCGCAACACAGTTCTGCTCCACATGATTCAACTGCTTCTGTGTCTTTCCACCTCTCTTTCCGGTATACTAATGGGATATATATACAGACTTGGAACACTGAATCGAACTGCAAGGTTAGTTGTTGGTTATATTTTCTTTATATTCATTGTAACCTTGCCTAGGTGCCTGAGCAGTCTGATATATGGTCTGAGAGACCAAACCATCAGACTTGTATTCCTGCACCACCTCACGTGTGCTCTCTGGACAGGTGAACCCAGTTTAACAACAGGTAAACACTGAGGGCCACATTACTGAAATGGAAATTAGATTGATCATGGTCTTTCTGCTTAATAAATAAAAAGACTTTGTTTGGCAATGGAACAATTAGACATTTGATAAGATTGACATACTTAAAAAAGCATTTTCAAGGTACCAGTGTCTGTTGTTGGTTCAACACTCCTGGCTAAATGGAAGGAGCTGTCAGACAAACATGAGTTGGATAAAGTGGAACAAAGAAGTAATAAATATATGAAGATCAGAAGCTCATATTTACACTTAGTATTGCTAGTTTATGTATCCTTAGTATAGTTAGACCATATATTTACATTTAAGATTCCTATATGTTTATTGTATGCACCTTCCTGCCGAAGCAAATTCCTTGTCTGTGCAAACTTTCATGATGAATAAATCCCATTCTGATTCTGACATATCTGTGAAATCATGCAAATGTATAATATAATAAAGGAGGGACTTATCTGCTTTAATTGTCTCTTTGGAGTTCCTACTCATTTTGATGTGCAGCACACTTGAAACAAAATTGTTTGCATTCATGCTGTAGCTATCTAAAATTGATTACAGGTTTCCATGACTTTAAAACTGATCATGGATAAATGAACACAAGTAGACGCTGTGCACTATAGTGCTGATTTCCATCTCGAGTCTTCACCATATCTGTAGTCATTACGCAACAGTTCATCTAAGTAGATCATTCAGTTCCATTTAGAGGTTGTTTTCTCCCTGTCTCTCTGTCAACATCATTTTGGGATACAAGTTATTATATTAATAACAACGGATAATTACAACCGTCTAACCTAATAGTAGGGCTGCAAGTGTGTTACTCCTTGATGCAAATTTGAAAAGTTTGTTTGTGATTTTCTTGGAATAAATCGGTGGATTCATACTGTATTGATTCATGTAATGTCTGTGTTGTCTATGGCCCGGGATCATTGGAACGAGTGAAGTAACTCAAAACTGTCTACGACGTGATGACGTTCAGGGTTTTATCATCTCTTACCGCCACAGTTTCCCTCCGCGTTGTGCTTCGCATTAGCAACAATTAGCTTGCTAGGTATAGAATTCTCCCAACCCAATCGCACACCTGTGGGTAACTAGACAATATCACGAGCTTATTTCGGCTGTATTTTTGAGTGAATCACAAGTCGAGTAATACGACGGCTAAATACTTACTGTGAGTGTTACTTTGGTAGCTAGTAAACAAGCTAGTTGTCCTAGCGTAAGTTGGATAGCACTAGCTAACTTGCGTCAGAAAGCTAGAGCTAGCTAGCTAGGTATCTAGGCCCGCCGACAGATGAAATACTCAATTACTGGATTCCTCTATTTAAGTAAACGTTAGCCAGCTGTGGTGTTTTATACTTATGCAAAATAATTTCCTGTATCTATCTATCAAGCTACCTAACATGTTAACTTGGATCAAACTGCTTTCATGGTAGCCCAGTTGTAAATATAACATGACGACAGTCTACTACTACTAGCTAGCCTTTTACAGTACTTGCTAGGTAGCTAGGCTATCTACTAGTCTAGCTAGAGCTAGCAATATGCTAAGATCATGAACAAGTAAGAACACTTCACATAGTTCGTAATGCATAGCTACAGTCGAGATAGCTAGCCAATCAAAGGTATTAATCGGGTTTTTGTTCTGTTCACTTAATATTGTTGACGTTTATTAGTAATATGAAAACGATGTCAATTTAGCCAGACTGAGAAGCTAGACAAATAGACTCGCCTATGCAAGATGGTTATGAACTGTCCGACAAATTGCGTGCTTGTTGGCTAGCTAGCTACACATGGTTTGGAACAAGGTTGGTTAGCTAGCTAACTATTGATATAAATGGTCTTTCACATGCGAATTTAGCAATTTCTTAGATTTAGGTCAAATAAAGTAGATGTAGCACTTTTAACCGGTCTAATCTGGCTCGATCTCGCTGGGCATTAGCTACTTGAAGACTACAGTAGGGTAGTTAGCTATCATAGGGATTTTAGTCATACGAGATACCCTTGCACTCTGTTATTAAAAGATTTAGTCAGTTACCCGAGTTTCGATTATTATGTTGTGGGTTAATCTACTTAATTAGTGATTTACTTATTGATATTTCTTAAACGTTTAGAGGTTGCCGAGCTAGACTAGCTATGTTAACGAATAAAGTGTTTGGTAAACTAGATTTGTTGAGCTAGTTTGCTGCTACGGCTCTCATGACTGGATTTAAGTGAAGCTATGCTACGTTTGTTGTTTTCTCCATGTCCCCCAAGCAGACATATGCAGTCCAACTAGTTATAGAAGATGTTCAACAAGTCGTTTGGTGCTCCTTTCGGGGGAGGTACCGGTGGATTTGGGACTTCGTCTACCTTTGGGCAGCAAAGTAAGTTGCAACAAGGTTCCCAGTCTATTTGAAAATAGACTGAAAGCTAAATATTAGCTTTCATTCCTTGCCATATAATTTGCCTTGAAAGGCGGCTCTGAAGGGGATTTTGACATCCTGTTTATTTTGATGCAGATGCTGGTTTTGGGGCGGCTGGTGGTTTCGGTGCCTCTGCCTTTGGAGCAACGAACAACACAGGAGGACTATTTGGAGCAACACAGAATAAACCAGGTTAGCTCCCATCCCAGATATGTATGACATCCTCTCATTTCCACCAAAGAACTGATCAGCTGTAATTTTGTGGTTAATGTTAACTACTGTTGGGCTGTTACTGAGAGGGTTTTTCATCATGACTAGAAGGCCCTCAGTTGTGATGTCACATATACATTTACATATTTCGTTTTTTATAACATATCATGACTGATGATCCACTGCTCTAGTACCCTGGCCAATAAGCAAGCAGAAGAAGCAGTGGGTCAGTAAAAGTGGATTTGACGTCTTACTTTGAATAACCACAGTGACTTAAATGCAAACCTTCATTGGTGTAATGTTTGCGTGACCGGAAGAAGCCAATGACTTGGGCCTCGATCTTTGTCACATGATGACTGTCAGGCTTTGTGTCGCATACCATTAAATGACCAAATAGGCCTGTCAATCATCACGTTTGCACTGCCTGAACAGTGAATCTGCATGATCACACTGCCACTAACTGTAGAGCCTGAGGGTGAGTTCTGCTGTGCTCATCGTCATGGTGATCTGTGGTGGTTGAATGTGTGTCTAACTCCACCCTGTAATGCTTTACTCTCTCAAAAGTGATGACAGCCAATCCACAACAAATCCACACTGGTGCAGGTCGAGGAGGTAAGCATGGCCTGCAGCGCACACACAGAGCTCAACGGCCTCACAGGGCTGTCACAGCTAGGCTGCCTGGGCTTAAACAGTTCATGTGTTGCTATGGAAAGAGGTGCAGAAGGGTTTCACAGTAACCGTGCGTGTCCACTACAGCGGAGCGGAGCGTCTGCTTCCAATTCATTTTCAATGAAACCGGGCGTTGACGCTCGTTTAGGGCATTGTGGGAGCGTAAGCGAGCGTCAACGCCCGGTTTTATTGAAAATGAATTGGAAGCCGACGCTCCGCTCCGCTGTAGTGGACACGCACGGTAAGGTTCACTGAGTGAAGCCTTGTTCCAACATGGCCGCCACCTGCACTGTGCTCTTAATGGGAGTGTGATCACGTAGACTGAGGACACTGTACGGCCCTCCTGAGAGAGCAGAGAGAAGGATAGAAATCCAGACGCGCACAGCCTTTTAGAAGCAGATTTTCTCTGGGGTTATTCCACTCAACAGCGTCTTACAGAGTCCTGGGATTTGGGGCTTTTGAGGATGTCAGAAAGGCGAGCGGAAGTGAGCGTGCAGTGTGTTGGCTTGAGGGATTGATGTTCTTGTGAGCTTTTTTTTATGTACCTCTCCCAGGTGGTCTTTTTGGCTCCAGCACGTTCAGTCAGCCGGTGACATCGTCGACCAGTAGTGGGTTTGGCTTCGGAGCAGCCGGCGGGGCCACGTCCAGCTTGTTTGGCAGCGCCAACACGGGCGGAGGAGGTGGACTGTTCTCTCAGACGAGCAACGCCTTCGGGGCCGCCAAACCAGCCTCCTTTGGCAGTCAGTGGCATACTTGGTTTTCGGTTTAGTTTTGGAATGTTTGTTATTTAGGATTCTTTATCTGCCTTAGAATTCTGAGATGTAATAATGCCAGTATTCTTTTGAGGAATTGTAGTGTTATGTTGTTGCCTAAATCCCTCTGCAGAGCCATCTGCTTGAAACAGTTTGTTAAATAGAGGGTCATGGATCTATTGTTAAAAATAAATTTTACCAGTCTAATATAGAAGCACAATGAACTACAGTAGGTACACAGTATGCTGTACATATTTAGGAACGTTTAGTTTTGAAGGTGACATTGTACATATGACCTGTTTCCTAGCATTTGGCACCAGCACCGCCAGTGGTGGCTTGTTCGGCACCACCAACACCAACTCCAACCCCTTTGGAGCAGCAACAAGCTCCTTGTTTGGTAACACCGGCTTTGCTGCCACCCAGCCAGGCACAACTGTCAAGTTCAATGTAAGTTTGACCGTATTCAGAGTCCTTCAAAAAAGTACCCAGTGTTCACATTATATTTTTTGCTAGCTGTGAATTCATATTTCTGTACCTTCTGGGTCTCAATGAATCCCCTACATCCTGTCCTCCCCAGCCTCCAACAGGAAGTGACACCATGGTCAAAGGGGGGGTGACCACCAGTATCAACACCAAGCACCAGTGTATCACAGCCATGAAGGAATACGAGAACAAGTCTCTAGAGGTACGGTCTGGTGGCAGGGTTATCCCAAAAGTCTCACTTGCATGTCTGACATCAAGTCGAATCTGTGAATCTGTGTTTTGAAGGAAAGTATCAGAATCCTGTCTGAACATCTTTTGATAGCAAGTGGCTGCTATCTTTTGATGTTGACAGTTTTCAAAATGTGCCAGAACATCTTCTTAATGCCTCTGTGTGTGTGTCCGTGTGTGTGTGTGTGTGTGTCCATGTGCGTGTGTGTGTGTCCCTGTATGTGTGTGTCCGTGCGTGTGTGTGTGTCCCTGTGTGTGTGTGTGTGTCCCTGTGTGTGTGTCCGTGTGTGTTTGTGTGTGTAGGAGCTGAGGCTGGAGGACTACCAGGCAGGGAGGAAGGGTCCCACCACCCCGATGGCAGGGGGGGCGGGGGGGCTGTTTGGGGCGGCTGCAGCGGCCCCTCCCAGCACTGCAGCTGGCTTGTTCGGCTCCACAGCCACCAACACAGGCTTCTCCTTCGGCCAGGCCAAGACCTCCACCTTCGGCCCCAGTGAGACCCCCACACACTCAGCCAGTCCAGATGAATGCCTCTGTGCCGGTCCACCCATGTGGTTAACGGTGTCTTATCTTCAGGTACGGGAGGGTTTGCAGCCACCAGTCTGTTTGGCCAGACGCAGCAGCCCCAGCAGCAGCCTCAGCAGGCTGCCAGCCTGTTCAAGCCCTTCGGCCAGCCCGCCGCCACCCCCAACACTGGCTTCTCCTTCGGTAACACCAGCACCATGGGCCAGCCTAACACTAGCAGCATGGTGAGTTATCAGAGTCCACACACACACACACACAACTCTCAGTACACTGTCATGTAATGGGAGGGGTGACAAGAAGTTACAAGAGCAAAGTTAACATTTTGGAACAACCAAAAATGTCAGTATGTGATGAGGTTGTGGTGTGTGTCGGTATGTGATGAGGTTGTGGTGTGTGTCAGAATGTGGATGAGGTTGTGGTGTGTGTCAGTATGTGATGAGGTTGCCTTCTCCTCCAGGGGCTGTTTGGGAACACCGCAGCCTCCCAGGCGGGGGGGCTGTTTGGGAACACGGCTCAGACCAGCACGGCCACTGGCTTTGGTGCTGCCACCGGACTCTTCGGTCAACCCAACACCGGCTTCGGCAACGCCGGTGCACAGGTAACCAGTCGTCCTCATGGCTGGAAAAGATACCGTGTTAGGAAATGGACCAACTGTCTCCTGTGTTGGTCGTAGTCACGCAGACTAACGTGTGTTGGCTTGTCTCTTCAGAACCTGTTTGGCAATAAGACGGCTGGTTTTGGCACCACCACCACCAGCGCCTCTTCCTTCGGGACAGGCACTGGTCTGTTTGGAAACAAGCCTGCCCTCACTCTGGGAACAGGGACAAACACGTCCAGCTTCGGTGAGTGTCCTACTCTCTCGCCCCCCCCCCTGGATGTGTCCCTCTTGTTTTGCTCACCAGAGGACTGGTTTGTGCAGCACGTCCTCAAAGTGCTGCACGTGACGCCGGTTGCCCACCAGAGGGCAGTCTTGATGTTTCCTGGTTTAAGTGTTAAGTTGTCTGATTGACGACAACAACAACCTGATTATTGATTTACACCCTGAAGTCATGTGAAACAGTAATTTAGCTTTGAACCCCCCACCCCACACACACACACACACAGATGAATCTGATGCATATGTAACATCCTCATTTAGTTTTTCCTGCATGTGTTGAAGGTTTCGGAGCCAACCCTGCGACAGGAGGCCTGTTTGGGAACAAGGCTGCCCCGGGAGGCCTGGGCGCGGGGCTGGGGACGGCCTTTGGAACCGGTAAGTACAGCTCAGGGAGCAGAGAGGACTAGCCTGTTGTCTGGGAGTGTGGCAACGATGCTAACGATGCTAACGCTGGTGCTCGTTGTCGCTAGCTGTGGGCACGGGCCAGACTTCACTGTTCGGGAACACCCAGAACAAGCTGGGTGCCACGCTGGGCACGGTGGGGGGGTTCGGGGCCCCTGGGTTCAGCACGGGAGCCAGCACGCTGGGCTTTGGAGCTCCACAGCAGCCTGTCGGTAAGAATCCTGAGTCTCCCTGTGTGTTGTGTCCATAGTAACGGAGGGTGTTGTGTCCATAGTAACGGAGGGTGTTGTGTCCATAGTAACGGGGGGTGTTGTGTTGTGTCCTTAGTAACGGGGGTGTTGTGTCCTTAGTAACAGGGGGGTGTTGTGTCCATAGTAACGCGGGGTGTTGTGTCCATAGTAACGGGGGGGGGTGTTGTGTCCATAGTAACGGGGTGTGTTATGTCCATAGTAACGGGGTGTGTTTTGTCCCCAGCACTGACAGACCCCAATGCGGCCGCGGCCCAGCAGGCCGTGATGCAGCAGCAGATCAACGCTCTCACCTACTCCCCCTTCGGAGACTCGCCCCTCTTCAGGAACCCGCTCTCTGACCCCAAGAAGAAGGAGGAGGTGAGGCGGGCGGGGCAGTAGGCAGGGGTAACAGGCAGGGGCAGCCTGCAGTGAAAGTCCATTTCAGATATACTTGATGGAGCTTGAACACAGCCTCTTTCTTTTCCTACCTTGTCCCTGACAGCGTCTGAAACCAACCAATCCAGCTGCCCAGAAGGCTCTGACCACTCCCACGCACTACAAGCTGACCCCCCGGCCCGCCACGCGCGTGCGCCCCAAAGCTCTGACATCATCCGGCTCCTCCAAGAACCAGCTGTTTGATGGGCTGGACGACGACGAGCCCTCGCTCACCAACGGAGCCTTCATGCCCAGGTACGTCCAGGACATCACGTTTGCTCTGCTCCTGCACAGGCTGAGCAGGGAGGCATGCTGTGTGGGGGTGTTGGCTGATGGTGTGTGTGTGTGTGAGGCAGGAAGAGCATCAAGAAGCTAGTTCTGAAGAACCTGAACGGCAGCAGCCTGTACAGCAGCCCTGTCAGCAGAGAGGATGACCTGGCCTCCCCCTCTGAGTACCCTCACAACGGACTCAGGTCAGACACACACACAGAGATACACACACACACACACAGAGATACACACACACACACACAGAGATACACACACACACACACACAGAGATACACACACACACACACACAGAGATACACACACACACACACAGAGATACACACACACACACACAGAGATACACACACACACACACACACACAGAGATACACACACACACACACAGAGATACACACACACACACACAGAGATACACACACACACACAGAGATACACTCACACACACACACACATACACACACACACAGATACACACACACACACACACATACACTCACACACACAGAGAGACACACACACACACACACAGAGATACACACACACACACAGAGATACACACACACGCCTAGGTGCTTCTGTGGCCGTTCAGTGGGCTGACTGTGTCCTGGTCCTGCCAGCCTGGAGGATGACGATGACGTGAGAGAGGTGGAGCCTGAAACAGCCGACGACCCCGAGGTCATTAAGTTCTACACCAATCCCATCGCCAAGCCCATCCCCCAGGGCCAAGCCAACCAATCCCTGCAGGACACCATCTCAGAGCTCAATGCCCATAAGCCAGGGGCCGCGGGGAGGAACGGCCTGGAGGTGAGTTTCCACGGTGACAGGAAATGGACAGGAAGTCTCCTTGGAGACAACAGAGCCTGCACCTGGAGTAATCCAGGAGATCTGGAGGTGTAGTCGTACAGATTCAGCTCCCTGATTGGTCCCTGTCCCTCCAGGTGAGCAGTGAGGACATCTCCCTGGGAGACGACTCCGTCCAGGAGGAAGGAGAGGAGGAGCCTGACTCTCAGCAGCCCGCCCACCCTGCAGGTCAGGCCCCGCCCCCAACACACCTCCTCTGACCTCCTGGTGACTGGTTAAACATAGTTGAAGTCATTGTTTAACACGTGTGACCCCTGTGGTGTGTGTCTCTCAGGGATCGTGCTGGGGAAGGTGGGGTACTACACCATCCCCTCCATGGACGAGCTGGCCAAGATGCTGGATGAGAACGGAGAGTGTGTCGTGGAGAACTTCACTGTGGGAAGGAAAGGTACAGACCCCTCTCGTCTCATGCTGTTCTCCTGATGTCCAGAGAGAACCTTCCGGACCTGCCGAAAGCCTCTCTCACCTGGTCGCTGTTTGTCTGTCTGCAGGCTACGGGTCGGTGTTCTTCCCTGGGGTGGTGAACATGACTGGACTCAACCTGGACGAGATCGTCCACTTCAGACGCAAGGAGGTCATCATCTACCCAGATGACAAAAACAAGCCTCCGGAGGGGGAGGGGCTTAACAGGTGAGTGACATGCGTATGCTCCAATCCACAGCTTAGTCTATCCTCCCTGAGGCAGGGGGGATCCAGGGACCCACAGCTTCCTCACCGCATTCTTCCTCATGTCTTCTTCTCTTCCTCATATCTTCTCTTCCTCTTTCTTCTTCTCTTCCTCGTGTCTTCTCTTCCTTCTTCTCTGCCTCATGTCTTATCTTCCTCATGTCTTCTCTTCCTCGTGTCTTATGTCTTCTCTTCCTCGTGTCTTATGTCTTCTCTTCCTCATGTCTTCTTCTCTTCCTCGTGTCTTCTCTTCCTCATGTCTTCTTCTCTTCCTCGTGTCTTCTCTTCCTCATGTCTTCTTCTCTTCCTCGTGTCTTCTTCTCTTCCTCGTGTCTTCTTCTCTTCCTCGTGTCTTCTCTTCCTCATGTCTTCTTCTCTTCCTCATGTCTTCTTCTCTTCCTCGTGTCTTCTCTTCCTCATGTCTTCTTCTCTTCCTCGTGTCTTCTCTTCCTCGTGTCTTCTTCTCTTCCTCGTGTCTTCTCTTCCTCGTGTCTTCTTCTCTTCCTCCCAGGCGTGCCGAGGTGACCCTGGATGGGGTGTGGCCTAACGACAAGACGAGCTGCACCCAGATCAAGAGCCCTGACAGGCTGTCGGGGATGAACTACGAGGGCCGGCTGGAGAACGCCTCGCGCAGGCAGGGAGCCCGCTTCCTGGAGTACCGCCCAGAGACCGGCTCCTGGGTGTTTGAGGTGGGCAAGCACACATTCACATGGAGTCATTTAGCAGACGCTCTTATCCAGAGCGACTTACAGTAAGTACAGGGACATTCTCCACGAGGCGAGTAGGGTGAAGTGCCTTGCCCACAACGTCATTTGGCAGGGAATCAAACCAACAACCTTCTGATTAATAGGCCGACTCCCTAACCGCTCTGCCATCTGACCCCCACATACATAAACAGCTCCTTTCTAATTCTAGTCTACAGGATGTATTACAGAATCAAGTATTCTTTCATTTGTCTTATATTATATAATAAATTAAATCATTATAATATTATATATTTGCTAACATTGATTATAGAATAGATTCAATAATAGTATCCATAATAGTAAAACTTCGATTTTTTTGTTGTTGACAATTCCGTCTCTCTCCACAGGTGGCGCACTTCTCCAAGTACGGCCTCCAGGACTCTGACGAGGAGGACGAGCTTCCTGTCAAAGTGGACCCCAAGAAGCTGAAGACGGCAACCTCACTTCCTGCCAGCCTGCAGCAGCTTCCTCCTTCCCAGCAGCAGGTGGCGCCACAGGCTCAGGTAGACTGAGACGCCCAACCACACTGACCTGCACAGAGGAAGCTTTAACAGCAGAGTAGACACAACCTCAGTGTGTGTGTGTGTGTGTGCGTGCGTGCGTGTGTGTGTGTGCGTGCGTGTGCGCTCCTCCCTCCCTCTCTCACACACACACACACACACACACACACGGAGCAGAACAACCCTAACACAACAGCGGATAATCTTTTTGTCCTTTTATTAAGTAGAAGAAAATGTGAATTTCTACTCTTTATTTTTGTAATTGCATCTAAGGTTGCTGCAGGGGTCTGACTGGAGAGTCAGTGTGTGTGTTCTGTCTCTGTCCTGAACACACACACACATACGTCTGAAAAACAACCAAATCAACAGCAAAAATTATATTTTTGAATGTAATATTTACATATGTACATTTTAAATATGTTGTCAAGTGTGGTTATTGAGGTGGATAACTGATTAACTAGCTTAAATAAGTTGGATAAAATAAAATGTTTATTAGACATATGAATTGCTCACTGTTTTTATGGTAGACCTGCATGTACTTATGTCGGCTATGTCATGTACCTGTTATTCTTCAGGCAGAGAATTTTCTTTTCTTTTGCAAACCTTTCATAAATTGAGGTCTGGATGAGGATTATTATATTGTGAGCAAAAGGTGATGCACTTTTTCCTGAACTTCTGAGAATCAGAAGTCACCTCTGTTTATTAAGAGTTATATCGGGTATTAGTTATATTAAGAGTATACTCTGAGCATTTCAGATCATTTTTAGGAAATATCTTTTATAACTTTCATGTATAACCTACCTACAATGAGTAGGCTTTGTGTGCAATACCTTGTATGTGATGTGAACATGGTCAGAAATAAACAGATGTGATATGACCCCTCCCCCCCCCCAGGCTGGTCTGTCAACTCTGGAGGACTGGAGCAGTGCTCATATAGGGCTCATTCAGCCTGATCTCCACCTCCTGTGGTTTATACACACACCTGCTCACCTCAGACAGGCAGACAGATCACTGACCCTCAACTGTGTTTCTATGCTGTGTGTGTGTGCCTGTGTGTGTGTGCCTGTGTGTGTGTGCCTGTGTGTGTGTGTGTGTGTGTGTGGGAGATCAGACGGCCGCCCTGCTGGAGCTGATGAGCCGTGTGTCGGAAGTGGACAGCGACATGGCAGACATTACCCAGGATGCCCCTGGAGAGAGCGTGCTGGAGGAGGAGGAGGGGGGTGTTCAGGGGGAGGAGCTCAGGGGTCGTCTGGGCGTGTGGACGCCTGCAGAGCAGGAACACCTGTCAGCATCCAGTCAGATCGCCTCGTCTCTGGGGATCAACCCTCACACCCTGCAGGTAACACACACACACACCCTGCAGGTAACACACACACACACCCTGCAGGTAGCACACACAAACACACCCTGCAGGTAACACACACACACACACCCTGCAGGTAACACACAAACACACCCTGCAGGTAACACACACACACACCCTGCAGGTAGCACACACACACCCTGCAGGTAGCACATACACACACACACACACACACCCTGCTGGTAGCACATTTACACACACACACACACAGATTCCTGTGTGGTACCTGACAGCAGTGTTGCTGGTGTGTGCGTTTCCCCCCAGATCATGAAAGCTTCTCTGTTTGCTGAGGATGATGATGGTGACCTGTTCCATGAGCAGGCAGGGAGGAAGAGTGCCGTGGAGTCGCCTCGTATCCAGTTGCCTGGCGCCCAGGGCAGACCCTCTAGTACGTGACCCGAGACAGGGCTTTGAGTTTCCTTCTCTGGGATTGAACTTGTACCTTATGCTTCCTGCCCATGTACAGGACTGTGCAACAGTCTTAGGCACCCTATATTTTTTAGATGAATAGTGTTGTAATAATATTTATTTTGTCTTCGGTATGTGCAGCAGAATAAAAGTGCAATGATTTTATTTTAGTCTGAAGATTTCATTATTTCTTAGTGTTTTTGTTTTGCTTTTTTTTTTTTACATTTCTGCCTAGCTTGGACTGTAGCACAGTACTGCATGTATACATGTATACACACAGTACTGATGTGTATTCCTGTCGTGTGGCTCTCTCTCCCCTACAGTCGGAGGTCTTCTCCAGACTCGCTTCAGCACCTCTCTGTTCTCCCAGCTGCCCGACCTGGCCCCTGGAGGGGGGCTCCCTCAGAGGGTGTCCCGGGGCGGCCCCGAGGCCTCCCGCCTTGCCCCCTGGCCCCCCCTGGGGCCCTCCTTCCTGCTGCCCTCCCCCGCCCCTGAGACCCCCGTTAGGACCGTGGGGGCCCGGAGGCTGGGAGGGCCCGTGGCCTCGGAGAACTCAGTCACTCTGGGCAAGGTCAGTCCTGTTGTCACCTGGAGAAACGTTCTGACTACACACAGTACGTCTCAGTCATATGAGACGGGGGTATCAGAGATGGTTTGGCCCTCCACTTCCTCACGTATACATCACGTTTTTCATGAGCTAGGACAGGACAGCCTCTGCTGTGTTCAGGAGCAGGGAAGCTGTGATTAGGAGCAGGGAAGCTGTGTTTAGGAGCAGGGAAGCTGTGTTTAGGAGCAGGGAAGCTGTGTTTAGGAGCAGGGAAGCTGTGTTTAGGAGCAGGGAAGCTGTGTTCAGGAGCAGGGAAGCTGTGTTTAGGAGCAGGGAAGCTGTGTTCAGGAGCAGGGAAGCTGTGATTGAGCAGGGAAGCTGTGTTCAGGAGCAGGGAAGCTGTGTTTAGGAGCAGGGAAGCTGTGTTCAGGAGCAGGGAAGCTGTGTTTAGGAGCAGGGAAGCTGTGTTCAGGAGCAGGGAAGCTGTGTTCAGGAACAGGGAAGCTGTGTTTAGGAGCAGGGAAGCTGTGTTCAGGATCAGTGAAGCTGTGTTCAGGAGCAGGGAAGCTGTGTTCAGGATCGGTGATGCTGTGTTCCTTCCCCCAGGGCCGTCTGCTGATGGATGCAGCGCTGTTTGCCGGCCGCTCGTTCCGTGTGGGCTGGGGCCCCGGCTGGACTCTGGCCCACTGTGGAGACAGGCTGGGCGGGGCCTGCGAGCTGGCCCCCCCGGGGGAGGGGGCTGGAGGGTTTGGGTTCCTGGCCAAACCTGCCAGGAGCAAGAAGTATGCACGCACTCTGAGACTGGAAACACACACACACACAGACACATACATACACACACACAAAGGCCTGAGGTGCTGAGTGCTTAATTGCTATTCTTTCACTTTTTTCCCTACTCTCTCTCCTCTCCTCCCCTCCCTCCTCTCTCCATCTCCTGTCTCTGGTGTGTGTGTCTCCTCCCAGGTTGTCAGACAGCCCGTTCAAGGTGGTGTTGGAGCAGGTTGTTGCCGTGGAGCCGGGGGCCGGTGAGAGCCAGCAGGTGTACCAGCGCCCCCTGGAGATCTGCCTGAAGCACTGCAGCATCTCCACAGATGAGCCCTGCCCCTTGGTCCAGCCCCAGGCAGGGGTGGCCGCCCTGCACGAGTACGCTGCCTGGATCACAGAGCTCCAGCAGGGGGCGGAGGCCGGCGACGGTAGGACACACTTGCACACACTCGCACATATGTACACAGACGTACATATACAAGCACCACCCACACCCCCACACATACTTGCACAAACTGCCTCCCTCTCTGCCTCTCTCTCACACCCTCTCTCACACACTCTCCCTCCCTCTCTGCCTCTCTCACACCCTCCCTCTCTGCCTCTCTCACACCCTCCCTCTCTGCCTCTCTCTCACCCTCCCTCTCTGCCTCTCTCACCCCCTCTCTGCCTCTCTCACCCCCTCCCTCCCTCTCTGCCTCTCTCACCCCCTCCCTCTCTCTCTGCCTCTCTCTGCCTCTCTTACTCCCTCCCTCTCTGCCTCTCTCTCACACCCTCCCTCCCTCTCTGCCTCCCTCCCTCTCTGCCTCTCTCTCACTCCCTCCCTCTCTGCCTCTCTCTCACTCCCTCCCTCTCTGCCTCTCTCTCACACCCTCCCTCTCTGCCTCTCTCTCACACCCTCCCTCTCTGCCTCTCTCTCTCACCCCCCTCCCTTCCTCCCCCTGCCTGTCAGAGTGCACTAAGCTGTACTTGCTCTCTCCCTGTAGCTGTCCTGGACCACTGGGAGCAGGTGTGGACCCTGTGTGAGGCTCTCTGGGGCCGGTTGGCCTCCCCAGACGCCGAGGCCGAGGCCGGGGACGGGTCCCAGTACGAGCAGCAGCTGGAGAGGAGGCGGGGCTTCTCAGCCTGGCTGTCTCGCAGTGCCGCCCCCGCCATCGAACAGGAAGTGGGGCGGAGCCAGAAGGGGGGTCACGTGGAGGCCATCTTCAGCTACCTGACGGGGAAGAGAGTCAGCGAGGCCTGCAGGCTGGCCCAGGAGAGCGGTGAGGGGGGAGGGGGCTGGGTCAGGATGAAGAGAATAAGAATTTGAAAGGAGAATGTGGACTTTATGTTAACGTGCGTGTCTCTCTCTCTGTGTGTGTGTTTGTGCAGGGGACCACCGTCTGGCCCTGCTGCTGTCCCAGGCCGTGGGCTCTCAGGGCTGCAGGGAGCTGCTGGCGCTGCAGCTGGCCGACTGGAACAGGATGCAGACAGACTCCTTCCTGCAGGAGGACAGGCTGCGCATCTTCACCCTGCTGGCAGGCAAACCTGTACGCACACCTGTGTGTGTGTGTGTGTCAACAGTCAGGGGTTTAGCAAGGTTGAGGCATCACTCACTGTGTGTGTGTGTGTGTGTGTGCAGGTGTGGGAGTCGACAGACTGCGTGGTGAACGTGTGTTCAGAGCTGGACTGGAGACGCTGTGTGGCGGTGCATCTGTGGTACATGCTGCCGCCCACCGCCTCCATCGCCGACGCCCTCGCCAAGTACCAGGACGCCTTCCAGGTGAGGTCTTCCTGCTCGCCCTCGCACAGCACTCGTCCAGGACCCCCCACCACACACACCTGACCCCTGTCTGACCCCTGTCTGACCCCTGTCTGGCCCCTGTCTGACCCCTGTCTGACCCCTGTCTGACCCCTGTCTGACCCCTGTCTCCTCCTCAGGGCTCTGACGCAGGTCCCAGGTACGCCTGCGCACCCCTGCCCCCTTACATCGACCAATCAGAAAAGCCTGAAATGGAGGAGGAGGAGGGAGGGGCCAAGAGGCCACTGTATGACATATGCTTCCACCTGCTGAAGCTCTACAGTAACAGGTACCTCCGTCTACACAGTACACTACACTGACTTTTATTTTGAAAGGTTGATTTTAAATGAACCTTACAGGGCGCCTACCATGTAGGCTGAGGCCTTACAGCAGCGGCCAGGGTTTGAATCCAGCCTGAGCCCTTTACTGCATGCCTTCCCTCTCCCATCCTCCCTCCCTGACTTTCCTGTCAAACCAAACCAAACCCCATCTGTAATGGCTCTCCCCCCCTGATAGACACTACAGCCTGCAGCAGCTGCTGGACCCTCTGACGGTGAGCTGGCGTCGTCTGGACTACCGCCTGAGCTGGCACCTGTGGGGGGTCCTGCAGGCGCTGCGCTACAGCCACCTGGGCCCGGCTCCACAGGGCCTGCTGCACGCCAGCTACGCTGCCCAGCTGGAGGCTGCAGGGATGTGGGACATGGCCGTGTTCGTGCTGCTGCACATCCCCCAGCACGCGTACGTACCACACGCCTTCTGTCTGGGGCGGGAGGGGAGGGGAGGGTGGGGGGGGAGTTACACAACACAGCATCAATATTCTTAGCCTCCAAAAACGTTAGATGTGGGTCTTCGGTCCAGAGAGAGGAGATCGCTGAGTGGTGTGAGGGTGAGAGGGTGTGAGGGTGTGAGCGTGTGAGGGTGTGAGGGTGTGAGGGTGTGAGGGTGTGAGGGTGTGAGGGTGAGAGGGTGAGAGGGTGTGAGGGTGAGAGGGTGAGAGGGTGTGGGGGTGAGAGGGTGTGAGGGTGAGAGGGTGTGAGGGTGTGAGGGTGAGAGGGTGTGAGGGTGAGAGGGTGTGAGGGTGTGAGGGTGTGAGGGTGTGAGGGTGTGAGGGTGTGAGGGTGTGAGGGTGAGAGGGTGTGAGGGTGAGAGGGTGTGAGGGTGAGAAGTGTGTGGTGGTCCTGCTCTGGTCCTGAGGCTGTGTGTGTGTGGTCCAGGCTGCGTGAGCGAGCTGTGAGGGAGATGCTACAGATGCACTGCCCTCTGCTGGAGACGGAAGAGTCGAGCCGGAAGGAGCGCTTCCTGACGGAGCGGCTGATGGTTCCGGAACAGTGGCTCCACCAGGCCAAGGCCACGCGTGCCCGCAGTCACGCCGACCACCACAGGGAGGCGCTGCACCTATACAAGGCTGGACACTGGAACCAGTGTCACAGGCTGGTCATCCAGCACCTGGCCTCAGGTAGGGGACACACTAGTACACACACACACACTTATGTATACACACTTGCATACACATACTCATATTACTTGGTGTGTGTGTGTGTGTGTGTGTGTCAGACTGTATCATCAACGAGAACCATGACTACCTGCTGGAGTTCCTGGAGGGGCTGGCTGTCCCTGAGCGCAGTGCTGTCATCCAGGACTGGGACACGGCCGGCAGGGTGTACCTGCAGTACATCCAGGTCATCCAAACCCTGCACACCATCCAGCAGGTAGGGGAGAGAGGGGAGAGGGTGTGTGTGTGTGTGTGTGTGTGTGTGTGAGAGAAGCTATGAATCTCACTGTGAGTCTTGGTGTCAGCTACACAGCGGCGACCCTCTCTAGGAATATCCCCAGTTAATAGCTGACAGATCTCTGCTCCAGACTGGTGTTTAGATGTCGTCATGTAAAGTGCAGCTCTAATCCCGTGGTAATCTGTGTGTGAGTGCTGTGATGATGGGACGGTGCTGGCTGTAATCTGAGCCCTGGCTCCTCAGCTGTGTGTGTGTGTGTGTGTTTGTGTGCAAATGCTTGTCACTGTGTGGACTTGCCACACATCTCCAAACTTCACTCTGTAAATAGATTTGGCTGATTACAACAGCTCAGTTTGTTTGAAAGATGGAATAGCCAACCGTTGTCTCACTTCTCTGTGTGTGTGTGTGTGTCCAGATGGACAGCGCAGGATACGATCTGGAACGGCTTCATACAGAAGTGACGTCACTGTGCAGCAGGATAGAGCTGCTCCCCTGCTGCACTGCCAAAGACCGCCTCGCCCAATCAGGTTTGTCCTCCGCTGCACCACGGAAACAAGCCCCTTAACTACCCACACGCTGCAAACTAGGATTCCTGTGTGTGTGTGTGTGTGTGTGTGTGTGTGTGTGTGTGTGGGAGAGGCCCTTACCTGCCGTGTCCTTGTGGTCTTCCAGAGATGGCCAAGCGCGTGGCCAACATCCTGAGGGTGGTCCTCAGTCTGCACCCGGGCGCTGAGGGGGGATCCGAACCCGGGGCCCTCCCCCTGGCCTCCCACATAGACCGCCTGCCCATGCCAGAGGACTACGCCCTGGAAGAACTCCGCGGTCTCACCCAATCATACCTGAGGCAGATCATCGTCAGCCTATTAGCAACCGCCACACCCAAAACCTCTGTACCTATGGCAACCGAAAAAGGATTGTAAGAAGCCAGTGGGAGCTGGGGACTGTCTAGCAGGACTGGCAGGTGATTGGCTGCTGGTGTACACGGACCCACAACGTTTGAAACTTTGAAGAAAAGACACCAGATAAAACAGTCCTCAGTTCCTGTATGTTTGTGAAGCGTGTTACTTCAAGAGGGTTTGGTTTGACCATTATGTTTTGTATAGCTTTTTTGTACTTTGACAAGGTGTGTGTGCGTGCGTGTGCGTGAGTGTGTACGTATGAGTGAGAGAGATTCAGTCTAAATATTAACGTTTGTCCTGCTTGACTTGCTTGGTAAGACCATCTGACCATTTTAAAGAGACATGTCGAAACATCACGCTCTAACATCCATCACAGAAGTATGCCCTTTTTTGTTCAAGTTTGAATCTGACTGGAAGGGTCGGAAAGTAGGCAGACGGCATTCCATTGGACTGGTGTAGGGGGGCGTGGTCTGGTGGAGGGGGGCGTGGTCTAACAGAGGAACCGCCGTTTAGTCTTCTAATATTGTACAAATGCTTGACCCAATTTTGAATACCAGAGGAGATCTAGATAAAATGTAAAATGAGAAGGGATATCTCTATTTTTGTAGTTCTTTTTTTATTTAGTCTGTCTGTAAATCAGGTGTACATGCAGAGTTCTGGAGAGATTGAAGAGAACACACTTGATTATATTTCGATAGAAATATTGAATATTTCTCTTGGTACCTAAGTGCAAATGTTTCACTGTGGTTCTTTCTCCCAGACACCCCAATGATATTGTTTAAGGATTCTGCTTCTGTGAATCATCTTGCATCAACACAGTCTCGATTTCTGTTCAACACCATTGTGAGGAAGGGATTTAGTTTGGTGTGCTGCTGACCCAGTGTGTGCTTTGCGCGATACTGACGCTTCCCTCGCGCTCAGTGCCTTTCCCGGTGAGAGTATCCGCGCGCTGTGCATGTTTGTGATGAGTATAATGATGATTCAGTTTTTAATAATAAAGTTTGAAGCCGGTTCATTGTCAGTGTCATGTTTCTCTTTTATTACCTCACCGACCTACCGGAGAAAAACGTTATGTTTGAGGTATTGTTTTCAGACAGGCAATACGGTTCTCTTCAATTATTTAGCTTTCCTGGCCTTCCTCACCTATGCATAGTTAAATGATGTAGCCATAATGATATGTCGCAGTAACTCATCCCTTGTTGCTGCCAAAAGCAAAGGGTCATCTTCGCACCTGTAATCGGGTGTTAACGCTTCCCCTAATAACAAGAACCTTCCAATCACAACTACTCTCCTTTCTGTTACAACAGGATGGCATTCGGAGTGTCGAATTTTGACAGTTTGCCTTCATATGATATGCGTAGTGTACGTGAACTCGTAGAGAGTGCGCGACTAACCACATTGTGCGCCCCGCTCTTTGGCGCCACACGCGCTTCACCCCCTACCGTTACCGTTTCTACACTCCACTGACCGACTCGCATCAGCAGCACTGCATGCATAGCTCTCAGCGCGGCGCGTTTCATCCCCTGATGCGGCAAACAGTCCCGTAATCTCTCAGGGACAAAGTCTCCGGTTTACACGATGAAGCTATGGAACGTTATGGGTGCATCGCTGTTTCTTCTCGGAATAAGTTTTCCTACGGGTAAGTGCGTTTTGCTATGCTGCTTGACTTGACGAGAAGTCAATAACTTCGGCAGCGTGCATTGCTGCTTGTAACTTAAGAGACTGTTACGGTCTCCCCATAGACTGTTTAATTCAGGTTTCACGAAGTATACCTTTTTAAATCAGGTAAACGTTACTTTTGTGTTTTGACAAATCCTCCATTCTATTGTTTTTAACGAGTGATGAGCACAGGCCCCCGCTGCGGTGGTCCCGTTGAAACAGAGCTAGCTTGGTTAGACGCATCTGTGTGCCTGAATCCCCAAAAGCCTTCCCGCTGTTTCTTCAAGATGTAAAAATGGCTACCTGATAGCTGTTCTCACGGCAAGCTGTTCCACCATCTCTCCTCTCCACATCAACCCCTCCTTATTCCCCCCATCTGGGGATCAGGCTCACAGTGTGTTTGGACAGAACCACATTGGTTGAGGGAACACACATGCACAATCAGATTTCTTTCATGCAGGACCTTTTGCAGTGGTTCATCTTGTCATCCATGTCACGTTAGACATGGTTAGGGTTAGTTATCTTACACTGATGTCATCGATGACCTCTGACCCTGGAGAGGGTAGAGGGGCTGAGAGGCAGACGAGGAACAAACAGCTGGGATGAAGGGAAGCATGAACTGAGAGAGAGAGAAAGCAGAGAGGGAGGGGAACAGTTCAAGTCTAGTCTAATTTATTTCTATAGCACCAGCTATATTGTTCGTGTGGTTTTAATGGAGCACTAATGAACAGTCTCAGAGCCAGGATTATGAGTTGATGTAAATCTCGTTTCTCTGAAGTAGAGAGAGGGAAAGGAGGCTGAGGCAACAGCGTGCTGTGTCGTTGTTTAAACATATCGACATCCCTCTGACTGTGTGAGTGGAAGAGAGATTGAGCAGTACATGTTCGACTGCAGAAGAGAGATTGAGCAGTACATGTTCGACTGCAGAAGAGAGATTGAGCAGTACATGTTAGACTGCAGAAGAAAGATTGAGCAGTACATTTCACACTGCAGAAGAGAGATTGAGCAGTACATTTCACACTGCAGAAGAGAGATTGAGCAGTACATGTCACACTGCAGAACAGATTGATTAGTACATGTCAAACTGCAGAAGAGAGATTGAGCAGTACATGTCAAACTGCAGAAGAGAGATTGAGCAGTACATGTTCGACTGCAGAAGAGAGATTGAGCAGTACATGTTCGACTGCAGAAGAGAGATTGAGCAGTACATGTTAGACTGCAGAAGAAAGATTGAGCAGTACATTTCACACTGCAGAAGAGAGATTGAGCAGTACATTTCACACTGCAGAAGAGAGATTGAGCAGTACATGTCAAACTGCAGAAGAGAGATTGAGCAGTACATGTTCGACTGCAGAAGAGAGATTGAGCAGTACATGTTCGACTGCAGAAGAGAGATTGAGCAGTACATGTTCGACTGCAAAAGAGAGATTGAGCAGTACATGTCAGACTGCAGCTGCGGTTGGATTATCTCTGTCGTCAGACTGACAGACTACAAGGGTCATACTCTCGCCTGAAGTACTATGGGATTGTCTGTTGTAATCCACACAGCCTTTAAAATACCGCCCCCCTCCATGAATTTATTTAAACACACACTCTCTTACACACACACACACGCAGTCTCACACACACAAATCCTTTAGCTGTCCACCCTGCGGTGTGTTTGGTAAACAGTGACGTGTGAGTGTGACAGGAGTGTTCCCTCTTGTCAGCGGGGGGGGGGGGGGGGGGGGGAGGCAGCGGGGGGGGGGGGGGGGGGGGGGGGGGGGGGCGAGCGGGGGGGGGGGCAGCGAGGGGGGGGGGGGGTCAGTAAGAGCCAGCTGGCGTCTTCAGGCCCCTCCAGGCCCAACAGCCAGGCCTCTCCTCCAGATTAATGAATGCTGAGGGGGAAAACGCTGACTACACACACCTTCATGCCCCTTCAAACACTCTAAACAACACGAGGGAAGTAGCTCTCGGGCAGAGTGTGGGGTTGAAGAACAGCAGCTCTCAGGCAGAGTGTGGGGTTGAAGAACAGCAGCTCTCAGGCAGAGTGTGGGGTTGAAGAACAGCAGCTCTCAGGCAGAGTGTGGGGTTGAAGAACAGCAGCTCTCAGGCAGAGTGTGGGGTTGAAGAACAGGGTTCAGAGTCACGGCTGGATAGCAGCTTGATGGCTGTGGCACACTGGATTTGGAGGAGGAGAATCGGTTGGGCGTGCACTGACTGACACGCACACTCACACACACACTCTCACAGTCACACACGCACGCACGCACACACACTCTCTCTCTCTCTCTCTCTCACACACACACACTTTAAGGGCTGTCGTTTGTCAGTTTTATATGTGCAGGTGTAAATCTTTTGGTCTAATGCCTCGGTGTGTCTAGGCCGACGTGCTAAAAGGGATGCTACTGTTTTTATCAGCCCACAGAGCAGGCGGGTGACAGAGTCATAAAGTAGACCTGATACACAATACGCTAGGCCCCGGAACGGGAAGGTAAACACCCTCACTCTCTTCATGTTCTTAACAGCAATTGTACATGTGAGCTGCTAGTTGGGTTGAAACAAAGTTCTGTAGACCTAAGGCTTTCCATCTCCTTCACTGTTCCTAATTACCTTTTATCTTATCGCTCTCTTTCTCTCACTGTCCTCCCTCTGCTAGCTCCCTTGTCTCTCTCTTCTGTGCGTTTGATAATTACCTTCAGCTGCCTGTCCCTCTACTGCTCTGCTAGTCTCTCTGCAGTCACTCCTAGCCCTCCCTCCCTCCCGCACCAACTCTACCTCACCTCTATCCGTCAGTCCCAGTCTACCTCCCTCACTTTAACCCACGTCTAGAGACGAAACTAGAACGCAAATTAAGATTACCGTTATCGAAAAAATAAACGGTAAATTCGATCGAATCTTTCCGAGGCAACAAGGATATGTTTGTATTCTCGCGGAGACGAAGGAGACTGAGAGGCGTGTGGATCTCACCGGGGGATTTACTTCTCAGAGAGGACGTTGTCTGATTAGTTAACAGTTCAAGGTGACTTTTAGGTTAATTGAGCTGGGACAATGTGTTTTTATTTTGTCTTTCTGTCGGGAATTTCGAGTGCAGGTCAAATTCTGGAGCTGGAACTGTTGAATGGAGACAAACTTTGTGTATGATAAGAGAAGGGGTGATTTATGTGTTGCCAAATGTATTTTTATTTTTATCGGTCTCTATTTCTCTCTCTACTCTTTCTCCATCTATCTGTGTATTTATCTCTCTTCACTCTAATCTCTTTCTCTCTTTCTCTCCTCTCTCCCTGGCAGTTTGTTTGGGTGCTCACGGGAGATATGCTCAGAAGCTGTTGACTGATCTGTTTTCTAACTACACTAACGCTCTCCGCCCGGTGGAAGATACGGACCACATCATCAATGTCACCCTGCAGATCACTCTCTCGCAGATCATCGACATGGTAACAACGAAATATATTTTTGTATTTTATTACATGATCCCAATTTTTTTTTTTTACTTTTTTTGTAAACTTTTTTTCGTAAATGTTTTTGGAGAATATTTAATCAACCTTTAAAAACGATATTTTTTTCAACCTTTCGAAAGAAAATTTAAAACTTTCCACATTCACTTTGTTTCTAAATAATGTATTCAACCTTTCCAAACTTTCTTTTCAAAATGTTTTTTTCAAAAGTATTTTTCAACCATTTTACAACCTTTCTAAACTTA
Source organism: Hypomesus transpacificus (assembly GCF_021917145.1). Classification (NCBI taxonomy): domain Eukaryota; kingdom Metazoa; phylum Chordata; class Actinopteri; order Osmeriformes; family Osmeridae; genus Hypomesus; species Hypomesus transpacificus. The sequence continues at coordinate 2,337,099 of NC_061064.1, read as the reverse complement.
AAGTATCAAGTACTAATCAATGATGCAAACGTGTCTTCCTGTGTTTGTGGGGTGGCAGGATGAGAGGAACCAGATCCTGACCACCTACCTGTGGATCCGTCAGGTGTGGACAGACGCCTACCTGAAGTGGAAGAAGGAGGACTATGATGGACTCGATACCATCCGCATACCTAGTAGTTATGTCTGGAGGCCTGATATAGTCCTATACAACAGGTAGGTCTGGCTGCTATTGGGATTCATCATGTCTTCCTGCACTGGTTGGATATTTGCATCATCTTCCTCCTCATCCTCAACTTCTTCCGTGTTTGTTTCCATGGTAACAGCTGGACACTCCCAGGAGAAGGGGGGGGGGGGGGCGGGGGTCTCCCAGGGGTTGCCCAGGCAACCGGGGGTGCGCTCTGGTTGCTCGTCACTAAATCTCCATCAGTCATGGGGTCTACTGTAGTGTTGTGACTGGGTCTGCTAATAAGTCTGCTCTCTGCCACTTCTCAACATTCTCTTCTCAATTAGGTTTCCCGGAAAAGTTGATGAAGCTGTCTGCCCCACTCCTCTCTGTTTCTCATGTCGCTGTCATGGTTTCCGCTCAACATCCTCCCTCCGTCCCTCCCTCCCTCTCTGTACCCCCACCCCCCCGTTCCCCTACGCCCACCCCGCCCACCCTCCTTTCCCCCTCCTCAGTGCCGATGACCAGTTCTCCAGCTCCATGGAGACCAACGTGGTGATCAGCAGTGAGGGCCAGGTCATGTGGGATCAGCCGGCCATCAGTAAGAGTTCCTGCTCAGTGGACGTGTCCTTCTTCCCCTTCGACTCCCAGCAGTGCCGGCTCACCTTCGGCTCCTGGACGCACAACGGCAACCAGATGGACCTGGTCAACGCCCTGGACAGCGCCGACCTGGCCGACTTTGTCCCCAACGTGGAGTGGGAGGTCAGAGGTCGTCTCTGGGTCGTTGGAAAGATAGTCAAACTTTGTATTATGAGATGGGTATAGCTCACACATATACATTTAGTCATTTAGCAAACGCTCTTATCCAGAGCGACTTACAGTAAGTACAGGGACATTCCCCCTGAGGCAAGTAAGGTGAAGTGCCTTGCCCAAGGACACAATGTCATTTTACACGGCCGGAAATCGAACCTTCAGGGTATGGCTCTCACAGATTTGAAGAACTCTCTTGGACACCTCCCTTCATCCCTGGATGTCCTGACCTCCTCCCCCCCCCCCCCCCCCCCCTGCAGGTTCTGGGCATGCCGGCAAAGAAGAATGTGATCCTATACGGATGCTGCTCCGATCCCTACCCTGACATCACCTACACACTGCACCTGAAGAGACGTGCCTCCTTCTACATCTTCAACCTGCTGATCCCCTGCATGATGATCTCCTTCCTGGCCCCGCTGGGCTTCTACCTTCCGGCCGACTCCGGGGAGAAGGTGTCCCTGGGTGTTACCGTGCTGCTGGCACTCACCGTGTTCCAGCTGCTGGTGGCCGAGAGCATGCCCCCCTCGGAGAGCGTCCCGCTCATAGGTGAGGGGGGGTGGAGTGGGGTGATGGTAGCCAGGCTGGGTTAGTGGGGCTGGGTGTGACCAGGCTTCAGGACAGGTGACAGGTGTGACCAGGCTTCAGGACAGGTGACAGGTGTGACCAGGCTTCAGGACAGGTGACAGATGTGACCAGGCTTCAGGACAGGTGACAGGTGTGACCAGGCCTCAGGACAGGTGACAGGTGTGGAGGTCCACAAGGCCTGACTTAGTAAAGGTTTCCGGCCGTGAAGGTCGTGTTCTTTCATTTGGCCATTTGAAAGTCTTCAGCTTCAACACTAAGTGAGATTGGCAGGCAAGGGCTCCCCTGGGAACCCTGAACATCTCTCTCTCCTCCCTCCAGTTGAAGGCAGTCGATGTGTAAATATTTTATAAGCCTTACTCAGCACAGCATCTCCAGCACCATAGGACTCCTGCTGTATCACTGTTGCACAGCCAGGCCACACAACAGATTTCTATCCACTATGCAAAAGGCTTCAAGGCTTTATAAATATTGAATAAACAGTGAAATACATTCCCAGTAAATAACAGCGAGGCATCATACAGGAGGCTTGGTATTATGTCAAACAGAAACTCATATGTGGATGGCAGAGTCCATCTGCTGTCGCTGTTTGTGCGTGTATGGCGTCGAGCCCAACTGTAAATCCTGTGTTGAGGGATAATGGTGATGTGATAGTGAGGAGACCAGCTGATCGATAACACCTGTCTGCTTGATTTACTGTGCCGCAATCACGACTCCAACAACCAATACCCTGTCTTCTCTCAGGAGCAGGCGAAGCTTGTTTGTTCAAGTTTACACACAGTCTTTCAGTTGGTTTCAAAGATCCTATGATTTCTGCCCCCCTGTCCCCTCCTCATCCTCCCCCTCCTCCTCTTCCTCCCCCTCCTCTTCCACCCCCTCCTCCCCCCCCTCCTCCTCAGGAAAGTACTACATTGCCACCATGACCATGATCACGGCCTCCACAGCGCTCACCATCTTCATCATGAACATCCACCACTGTGGCCCGGAGGCCCGGCCCGTGCCGGAGTGGGCGCGCCGCTTCATCCTCCACCACCTGGCGCGGATCTGCTTCGTCTACGAGGTGGGAGAGAACTGCCTGAGCACCGTGCCCAGGAAGCGGGCCGAGACGGAGGGCGCGCCCCCGCCCGACCCCGCTCCGCCCAGGGGAACCAGCTGGGACATCAACGGGCAGGCCTGGGGGGGGCAGGGGGGAAGAGGAGGGGAGGAGGAGGGGGGAGGGGAAGGGCTGAAGACACAGGATGAGAAAGAGGGGTTGAGGCAGAGGGGCGAGAAAGGGACTCTCCCCCATTCAGGCTACAGCGACTGGAGAGAGGACTTGTTTGTGAGTATAGACCATGGTGAGGAGGAGGGGGCTGGGGGAGGAGGTGGGAGAGGGGGAGGAGGTGGAGGCTGGAGGGGAGTTTCCTGTGGTCCAGAGAGAGGGAGGGATGCTGCAGGGTGTGGGGTGTCTGGGGACAGGAGGAGGGATGTGGTGCTGATGGCCCAGTGTGTGTGTCAGCACCCCGCCTTGCGCAGGAACGTGGAGTACATCGCCAACTGCTACCACGACCAGCGGGCCACGCAGAGACGCATCGGAGAGTGGAGGAAGGTGTCCAAGGTGCTGGACCGCATGTTCATGTGGCTCTTCTTCATCATGGTCTTCCTCATGAGCCTGCTCATCATGGGAAAGGCAATCTGAGGGTGAGGGAGCAGGCGTAGTTGCCCTTAACCGCTGACCCAGGGTCAGATATCGGGTCATCCCCAGGCTCTGAGGCCGGGACTAGGATCTGCATGATCTGATCCCAGGTCTGTGCATAAGGACAACGCCACAACCTTTTCCGTAAACTCTGCCGACCAAAGGCAGTCATGGTTACGGAGCAATTTGAATTTTGTGACCAGTGAGAGGACTTTGATGACCTGTGAAATAGAGCCAAAACGATCCTTCTGGCCATATATGCACAAGTACAGTACACTACACAGTACACTACACAGTACAGTACAGTACAGTACAGTACAGTACAGTACAGTACAGTACAGTACAGTACACTACACTACACTACACTACACTACACTACACTACACTACACTACACAGTACACTACACTACCCAGTACAGTACACTACACAGTACAGTACACTACACAGTACAGTACAATTTCACACACAATCCCAATAAACACACATGTTTGTATTGATATTCTTGTGGAGACTCACAACAAAGTCCCCCACAAAAAAATCCTGAACTTCTGAGGAGAAAGAAAAAATCTCCAAAAAATGTCTTACTGATAGCTAATAACTAATAGCTTACTATTCACCAGGGGACTTTGGTTCCACAACGATAGTTGAACCACTCCCCCCCAAACACTCACACACAATCACATTTAAAGTGTAATCACACACACAATCACACACACACAATCACATTTGAAGTGTTATGACACACACAATCTCACACACACAATCACATTTGAAGTGTAATGACACACACAATCACACACACAATCACATTTAAAGTGTCACGAGAGCAGTTTGTCATGTTTTATAGGTTTTGTACTGCTCTTTGTCATTTTATAGAGTTATGTAATCATCTCCACTGGACTGTGTCGTTGAACAAGTGTACTTTTTAGGGAACTCCTGAGCTCTGCAAGCCCACAGCATGAGAACCACGGCACTGCAGCAGGGAGCTCGTCTGTTAGTGCTCACGTGCACTAACACAGCGAACAACTGGGCCGTGCATAAGATTGATCGGCCTTGTGTTAACCATTTGTCTTGTAACACATCTAAAACGCATCCAAAATGTATGTTGCGTATGTGCCACACCAATAAATGTAATTCAATATTTCATACTTACAAAAAAGTTTTATTATTTTATTTGTTACACTTTTAACAGGGTTTGGGCATCACTGTGGAAGAATATAATTAAATACAAGTATTCCGACCTTGCAGGATTCTGAGGACATGAAGCAATCCAATGCCCTCTTCACATCATTAGTTCTGTCTCTGAGAATGAATTGAAAAAGCAATTGAACGACTGAGATTTAAACCCAGTTCCCTGGTGCTGAGTAATCTGTTCCACACACACAAACACACACAAACACACACACACACACAGTCACACTAATCCTCATGTCCATCTTTCACAAAGTGGACTACTACACTATCAGATTGCGGGTTGGAGGTTTGTAAAGTGTTTATAAGGCTGGCTTTCTTTCCACATCCACATGCCTGTTGTCTGCACCATTACAACACCAGTGCTCTATTACATCAGAATCAGAAAGGGATTTATTCTCCATGAAAGTTTGCACAGACAAGGAATTTACTTTGGCAGGAAGGTGCATACAATTAACATATAGGAACTTAAAATTTAAATATGTGGACTATCTATACTAAGGGTACATAGGGTACATAAACTAGCCGTACTGAGTGGAATTAGAATGAAACAAAATGCACAATAAAATTAAATATAAGTTGTCCTGTAAATATAAATAACCCTTGGCCTTGTTGAAGAGGCCAACAGCGGAAGGGAAAAAACTGTTTTTGTGGCGTGAAGTACCGCAGCCATATCACCCTTAGGCACTACAAGACGACTACAACATTGACACATTTCATTGTAAAACCCTCTCTTAACATGTCAGAGATATAAGATGCACTAGCAACAGTTGATTAGTACTGTTTTTATTTAACTGTGTTGTTATTATCTTCCTGTAGAGATCTAACAAGCCTCCAAATGCATCAACAGTTTCTCCCTGAAGATGTGTAATAGGACTGTTTAACTTTCACTACTTTACTAATTAGAGTTTAAGTGTGTGTGTTTGTGTGGAGGGGTGGGTGGAGTTCATAATGAGTCCTAAGGGTAAGTTTGTTTGGGCCCAACAAACATCCTACTTACAACCTTTTCCACAATAACACACCTCACAGAAAGGACTAGCCTAAACTGCTGTAACATTTTTAACATGCAGTGTGGTTGACAAAGCGTTTCCGAACATGCCTTATAGCGGGGTCACACAGTCACAAAGTGGTGTGTTTCCACATGAGTATGTGTGTTTCTGACTGGGTTATGTCTGTGCCATACAAGCATGGGTTTGCGTGTGTGTGTGTGTGTGTGTGTGTGTGTGTGTGTGTGTGTGTGTGTGTGTGTGTGTGTGTGTGTGTGTGTGTGTGTCTCTGTTGATAGTGCTGTAGGTGTTGGGCCTAATTGCTCATAATGTGAGAGGAACACCTCAGGGATCCAGCTTGCAGTCTCTGAAGTGATAGGTTAATAGGACAGTTTCAACATAAACACTCTTTACTGCCTAATTAAAAACCCATTAGAGATCATAGGCTGCTCATGACCTGTCTAGCACACACGCACACACACACATCCGCAAACACACACACACACACACATCCACAAACACACACATCCGCAAACACACACATCCACAAACACTTAGAATAAATATTGAGTCATCCTAATGAGCTCGCCTCCACCTCACTGTCCCTCTAACCTTTCCCAATTAGCAGTAAAATGCATTTGAGGCCTACTGAGGTCTATAGAGGTTCATATGTGCTCTATTGAAGCCCGGTGCCTGCTCTTCTCAAAGACAACAGCTGCCTCTGGATGCTGTCCAAGTGGCTGTCCAGCACATTTGATGAAGTTCATGATAAATCATACCATGGTGGCTTTGAGAAGTCGTTGGCCCTGTAAGTGCTCTTCATTTTTGCACCTTTATTGAAAAAGGGTTTTTAGTCATTCAGACACTCTTGAAGGGAGAAACTTGACCTTGAGGATTCCTCTGAGTTTCTGCTGACTCTGTCAGTGTGCTGGACAGAGTCAGACCGCTGGGAAGTCCACCGATTACCTCAGCTCTAATATGATGAGCCAGAACCACCACCACCCCATAGTCTCACATCTGTCAGTTTGTTAACTCACTCTTGTGTCTCTGTCTGTTGATCTGTCTCTCTCCATCACACCTGTTTTTAAAATGTTTTACAATGTGACATGTTTGCTTAACCAGGCTCAAAATATTAAAATGATATCATTCACTCGTGTACAAACACACATATCATCACAACACCAATCCCAAAACACAATTGAACTAGATTCAGGTTTTCATAATTATCATGTGTGATAGTGTAAATCCAGCCGGAGTTCATTTGTAATACGTCATTACGAACTCAACAACATCCACTGCAAAAAAATGGGTTGGTCTACAAAGACCAATAGCTACCTGACTTCCCTTTAAATGTGCGTCCCTGAGACACAGCATCTGAGCTCTCACTGAGAGCATACAGCACACTGCCAAGGAAGACATTTCATTTTGCTCAGTTCTCATTCACACACAAACCACAAACACTTACTCACTTTGCTTTCTTCTTCCTTCCTGTGTGATCCTGGAGGCATGAACAGCACCCAGGTCCCGGTCGCTTACTTCATCATCCAAGGTCTGGACAGTCTGGGAGACATACAGACCGCCCTGTTTGTCATCTTTCTGGTGGCCTATATCATCATCCTTGGAGGCAACAGCATGATCATCTTCCTGGTATGCACACAGAAGATGATATTTATGAACAAGATATTGCTAAGAAGCTTTGACGGAGACATGTTTGACATTATCATTTTTGTCTGTTTTTACTTTAGTCTGTATTCGCTATCTAAACAGTGTTTTCTGCCTTGAATTATTTATGGAAAGGGGAAAATAATGTATTTACAGTATGCATACTGTTTTGATGTCGACATTAATCCAGGGCATCTTGGTCGAATATTACGTGTCCTCGTGTGGTACACATCTTAATTTCTGTCCCGTCTTCCTAGGTGCGGACCGACCCTAAACTCAACTCCCCCATGTACTTCTTCCTGCACAACCTGTCTTTCGTGGACATAGTCTACGCCTCAGTAACCTTTCCCAGCTTGCTGTCGGGGTTCCTGACTGAAAACAAAACCACCTCCGTCCCAGCCTGCTTCCTGCAGATGTACTTCTACATCCAGATGGGGGTAACCGGCCGCGGTCTGCTGACCGTCATGGCGTACGACCGCTACGTGGCGATCTGCGACCCCCTGCGCTACACCGCCACCATGACGGGCACCGTGCGCGTCCTCCTCGTCCTCGGGGCGTGGACGTTCGCTGCCGGCTGCACCCTCCCCGCAGTGACCATGGCGACCCAGCGGTTCTACTGCGGTCCCAACGTGGTGTTCCACTTGTGGTGTGACCCGTCGTCCGTCCGGGTGCTGGTGTGCGGGAACACGAGTATGGACAGCCTGGTGTCTCTGAGTTCGGCCCTGGTGGCTCTGATCGGAACTGCGGTGCTCATCCTCGCGTCTTACGTCATGATTGGGGTGGCTGTTGCCAAGATGGCGGCGGCTCAGCGATGGAAGGCATTCACCACCTGTGCTGCTCACCTGACGGTGGTGCTCCTCTCCTACATAACAGCCTTCTTCGTCTACATCTCCTACCGCGTGGGAAACTTGTCACCAGAGGTGGGTGACTATTTTTTCCAGTCGGGCCTCTTGTCTGCACGTAAACAGCCCCTGGCCGACAGGATTGGCTTGAGGTGTGAGGTTTTTTTTGTGTTTATTTCCAGGCTGCATATTAACACCTGTGTTGATGTTGTAGGTGCGAATGATTGTGGCCATGAGTTACTCAGCTATGACGCCTTTACTGAACCCCATCATCTACAGCCTGAGGAACAAAGAGCTGAGAGATGCTGTCAGGAGATCCTTGTGCAGACTCAGAACTGTCACACCGAAGAGCTTCAGAACTCTCAACACCCTCTCCTGACTGTGACACGACAGGTTAACCCCCAACACGTTCCTTATTGACCTAACAGCACAACCTAACCTGGCTAACTTACTCTTACCCATTTAAGGATCAGATTCATTCTGTATTCTGTCTTTTTATCATGCCCAGCAGATGTCAGTGTTGCATCAATAATATGAAAGTCTTGAATTTGAGACGTTTTTGGTCATGAAAGTCAGACATTGATTTTATTAGCAGACACGCCATGTTGTACACTGTTGAACCTATTTATTCAATTGTGTGGATGATATTGTTGCAAATCACTGTGGCTGACAAGTTCCAGAAACCTGTCCTGAACTCTGTTATCTTCATCAATAAGCTGCTAATAAACCTGAAAGAAGCCATGATTTAAACTTTCTGCAGACATAGCTTTCTGCAGAAACAGACAGTTATGTCTGTTTAGAAACTTGTTTGGAAAGAAAATGATGGATGATGGTAATGTTAAGCTGTGTATATTTTTAATAAAGTAGTAATATGTTGAAGGGTAGTGTTGGGGGGAACTGCCCCTCTAGAATTGACCAGTTTGAACTCCTATTGAGGTGTCCAACCACCCTGGACCAGTACACACAAATAATAAAACTTTTTTTTTTATTCATGAATTTGCAAGATAATTTGTAGCCAGTTAACTACACAAATCTATACAATATATACAAGTTTTTCTAAAGCATTTACTGCTTGATGATTGGGACATTTTGTTTTGAAAATAAATTTATTGGATCTCCTTACAAAATGTACACAAATAGTTCATCATGTAAACTCTCGCTTCTCATATTATATAACTTATACAATGTAAAACACACATAAATACATCTGACCGTGCATAGTCACAGTACAATATCTGAATATTTAAATGTTGTACTAGGGGAGGTTTGTTTTTTGTTACTATAGGCATGTTTTTTTTGTGGTGGTCTGATATCATTAAAAGCATTATGAATTAAATTCAGTTTTATAAATAAACTTCTTGGGAGTGCCACATCACCAACCTTTAAGTATTTAGTTATCTGCTCCATCCCTGACTCCCATGCTCAAAACATTTCATACTGAGATTTAAACCCAGTTCCCTGGTGCTGAGTAATCTGTTCCACACACACTCACTCACACACACACACACACACACACACACACACACACATACACACACACACACACACACACACACACACACTCACTCACACACACACACACACACACACACACACACACACACACACACAAACACACACACACACACACACACACACACACACACAGTCACACTAATTTTCTCACGTCAGTGGACTAGTACACCATCAGATTGCAGGTCGGAGGTTTGGAAAGCCTTTGTAAGGCTGGCTTTCTTTCCACATCCACATGCCTGTTGTCAGCACCAATACAACACCAGTGCTCTATTACATATCACTCTTAGGCACTACAAGATGACTACAACATTGACACATTTCAATGTAAAACCCTCTCTTAACATGTCAGAGATATATACGTTTACATTTATGCATTTAGCAGACGCTTTTATCCAAAGCGACTTCCAAGAGAGAGCTTTACAAAAGAGCATAGGTCACTGATCGTAACAACGAGGTAGTCCCAAACATTGCAAGCAGCCAAAACATGAAGCATACATTGTGAAAAAACTAAACAAGTGCCAAAGGGAAGACCCATAAGAGCATGCAGTTATACAAGTTACAAATTAAAACAACATTAAGATGCACTAGCAACAGTTGATTAGTACTGTTTTTATTTAACTGTGTTGTTATTATCTTCCTGTAGAGATCTAACAAGCCTCCAAATGCATCAACAGTTTCTCCCTGAAGATGTGTAATAGGACTGTTTAACTTTCACTACTTTACTAATTAGAGTTTAAGTGTGTGTGTTTGTGTGGAGGGGTGGGTGGAGTTCATAATGAGTCCTAAGGGTAAGTTTGTTTGGGCCCAACAAACATCCTAATTACAACCTTTTCCACAATAACACACCTCACAGCAAGGACTACCCTAACCTGCTGTAAAAAAAAATTAACGTCTTTTAATGTCTTATAGCGGGGTCACACAGTCAGAAAGTGGTGTGTTTCAACATGAGTACGTTGGTTTCTGTTAGAAAAGTAAAAAATGTAACTGTTATCCTGTATAAGAATGATTCTGTGTTCAGCATTCCTTGAGTGTAGAGAGAGGCCTACCCCCAAATCTGAACTTTGGGTAACACGAGGAATACGTAAACAAGGTGACCTGGGCTGACCAATCTCTCTTACTGGAGAGGCCATAAAAGATGTCTGGCCTTATCTGTGTTGGGTGAATCATATGGAAAAGCTTGGAGGGGTCAAAGAGTACACACACTCAAACACGCACACACACAGGTGCGCGCGGCCTACTGAGGTCTATAGAGGTTCATATGTGCTCTATTGAAGCCCGGTGCCTGCTCTTCTCAAAGACAACAGCTGCCTCTGGATGCTGTCCAAGTGGCTGTCCAGCACATTTGATGAAGTTCATGATAAATCATACCATGGTGGCTTTGAGAAGTCGTTGACCCTGTAAGTGCTCTTCATTTTTGCACCTTTATTGAAAAAGGGTTTTTAGTCATTCAGACACTCTTGAAGGGAGATACTTGACCTTGAGGATTCCTCTGAGTTTCTGCTGACTCTGTCAGTGTGCTGGACAGAGTCAGACCGCTGGGAAATCCACCGATTACCTCAGCTCTAATATGATGAGCCAGAACCACCACCACCCCATAGTCTCACATCTGTCAGTTTGTTAACTCACTCTTGTGTCTCTGTCTGTCTAGCTCTGTCTGTCTGTTGATCTATCTCTCTGTCCATCAAGGCTGTTTTTAAAATGCTTCACAATGTGACATGTTTGCCTAACCAGGTTCAAAATATTAAAATGATATAATTCACTCATGTACAAACACGCACATCATCACAACACCAATCCCAAAACACAATTGAACTAGATTCATGTTTTCATAATTATCATCTTTAATAGTGTAAATCCAGCCGGAGTTAATTTGTAAGACGTCATTACGAACTCAACAACATCCACTGCAAAAAAAATGGGTTGGTCTAAAAAGACCAATAGCTACCTGACTTCCCTTTAAATGTGCGTTGCTGAGACAGAGCATCTGAGCTCTCACTGAGAGCATACAGCACACTGCCAAGGAAGACATTTCATTTTGCTCAGTTCTCATCCAAACACACATACCACAAACACTTACATACACCTCCACACACACCATCCACACACACCATACACAAATACCATCCACTTACACACACACACACACACACACACACATACATACAGTAAGTATGTGTCGATGTGGCTTAGTGTGTGATTTAAACGTTTTGTCTTTGAATCCATTAACCTTCGCTTTCTTCTCCCTTCCTGTGTGATCCTGGAGGCATGAACAGCACCCAGGTCCCGGTCGCTTTCTTCATCATCAAGGGCCTGAACAGTCTGGGAGACATACAGACCGCCCTGTTTGTCATCTTCCTGGTGGCCTACATCATCATCCTTGGAGGCAACAGCATGATCATCTTCCTGGTGCGCACACATTATATTTATGAATCAGATATTGCTAAGAAGCTTTGACACAGACAGATGTTTGACATGATTATTTTAGTATGTTTTTACTAGAGTCTGTTTTTATTACTAAGTGTTTTTTTCTGCCTTCAATCATTTATGGAAAGGAGAAAATACTGTTTTTACAGTATAATGTACATACTGTTTTTATATCAACATTAATCCAGGGCATCTTGGTCGAATATTACGTGTTGTCGTGTGGTACACATCTTAATTTCTGTCCCGTCTTCCTAGGTGCGGACCGACCCTAAACTCAACTCCCCCATGTACTTCTTCCTGCACAACCTGTCTTTCGTGGACATGGTCTACACCTCCATAACCATCCCCAGCATGCTGTCAGGGTTCCTGACTGAAAACAAAACCACCTCCGTCCCAGCCTGCTTCCTGCAGATGTACTTCTTCATTCAGATGGCCGTGACCGGCCGCGCTCTGCTGACCGTCATGGCGTACGACCGCTACGTGGCGATCTGTGACCCCCTGCGCTACACCGCCACCATGACGAGCACCGTGCGCGTCCTCCTCGTCCTTGGGGCGTGGACGTTCGCCGCCGGCTGCACCCTCCCCGCTGTGACCATGGCGACCCAGCGGTTCTACTGCGGTCCCAACGTGGTGTTCCACTGCTGGTGCGACCCGTCGTCCGTCCGGGTGCTGGTGTGCGGGAACACGAGTATGGACAGCCTGGTGTCTCTGAGTTCGGCCCTGGTGGCTCTGATCGGAACTGCGGTGCTCATCCTCGCATCTTACGTCCTGATCGGGGTGGCGGTGGCCAAGATGGCGGCGGCTCAGCGATGGAAGATGTTCGCCACTTGTGCTGCTCACCTGACGGTGGTGTTCCTCTCCTATGGCTCCGCCTCCTTCGTCTACATCTCCTACCGCGTGGGGAACTTCTCACCAGAGGTGGGTGACGATTTGTCAAGTCGGGCCTCTTGGCTGCATGCGAACAGCCCCTGGCCGACAGGATTGGTTTAAGGTGTGAGGTTTTCTGTGTGTCTGTTTCCAGGCTGCATATTGACACCTGTGTTGATGTTGTAGGTGCGAATCATTGTGGCTGTGATTTACTCAGCTCTGACGCCTTTCCTGAACCCCATCATCTACAGCCTGAGGAACAAAGAGCTGAGAGATGCTGTCAGGAGATCCTTGTGCAGACTCAGAACTGTCACACCGAAGAGCTTCAGAACTATCAACACCCTCTCCTGTTTGTAACACGACAGCTTGTTGTCTTTACCCCCAAAACATTGCTTATTGACCAAACAGCACAACCTAACCTGGCCAACTTACACTTACCCATTTAGGGATCAGATTTATTGAACCACCTCTTATTTATTCTGTCGTCTGTTTTATTATCATGCCCAGCAGGTGTCAGTGTTGCATCAATAATATGAAAGTCTTGATTTTGAGACGTTTTTGGTCATGTATGTCAGACAGTGATTATTTCGTTAGCAGACACACCATGTTGTACACTGTCGAGTAGGTTGATTCAATTGTGTGGATGATATTATTGCAAATCACTGTGGGTGACATGTTCCAGACACCTGTCCTGAACGTTGCTATGTTCATCAATAAGCTGTCAATAAAACTGAAATAAGCCATGATTTAAGCTTTCTGCAGACATAGCTGTCTTATACGTGCTATACAGTTATGAACACGTGGTGCTAATCATATGAATAGACCTAATCGTCAATACACGACTGCGTTTAGTAAGCATGGACCCTCTTGTGGCCCCCCTACATGTAGATCTGAATAATTATTAACATGTCATTTTGCATGTTAATGTGTGAAAAGATGAAGAAAACGATTTGACAAAAATAACGTTTAACTGGCCCCTCTAACAGTACAACTAGCCCCAGCTTGCCCGACTCCGTTGAAATGGTCTAGAATCTCCCCTGCACACTGTAATCACCCAATGTATCAAAACAGCTGTAACGTTCAACAATAAAACATGTTTGGAAAGTAGGCTACCTGCCTATCGCTTTTCTCCGACCTTGCTCTGTTCCAACGGTTTCCTGTCGCCATGGTTTCCTTAATTAGTGTATCTGGCACAGTGTAGCCTGGCGAATACACGCCAATATTTTCTGAATTTAAATATATAGTCAAATCTCTAACAATTGAGAAATTAAGTTAAAGGCTTTACGCTGCATGTAAATAATTCTAAAATCTGAAAGATTAATTTGATCCAGAACTCATTTTAAACATGACGTTATATCGAATGTTAGCACTAGCATGTGGATGATTTGCTGGTATGTTTGCCTAACGTTACAATATAGCATACGTTTAGTGATAATTACAAGGTAGGCCTGATACATTTTTTTTTTAGCTGTGCTAATCACGTCAGATTGTTACTCTCTATCGTCAGTTTGTAGTTAGACCGTGTGTAATGGAACAAATTGTTTGGCTAATCTTAAATTCAGGTAGCCCTATGTGTCAATCTCCTAAATCTGAATTGACAGTAGGTGGTGCAAAAGCGTTATCTACTGCAAGCTCGCGTAAACCCTAGCTACAACCAGCTCAGTCGAGAATAGTTTGAGGTGAGGTTACAAATACAGGATGAAACACACATAACCCATAATAAAAACAAACACAAGCACATTTTATACAGGCCTATGTGGAATGTAGTGGTAGACTCAGGTTTAAGTTTTCGGGTTTCTTGTGTTGTTTAAATGCATTAAACTTTCCCTATCTCTGTTCACTTCCTTGGAGTAGCAGGTGCTTTTGTCTGACTCGTGTGTATTGAAGACAATGAAACTGGTTATTATTTCCTCTTGATGAGTGGATTTATTTATCAAATGAATAAAAATGAAACAAACGTAAAACTGCCTCTTTGTCTTGGCGTGGTGGTCAAAGACTGTTTCCGCACACACCTGCCACACACCCCGGCCTGGGTCACTGCGCCTGTAGGTTCTGTCATTGGAAAGGGAGGCGTTTCCCAAAGAGGGACACTCATGCAGTGGTAAACGCGCTAACACAACGTAATTAATAATGTGTTCCTTAACTAAATTTAATGGTTCTAACTAGTAGAACTTAAATCTATAGGCTATTATTATTTAGAGCTCTTAGTATTCAGCCAAAATAAATTATTGGCTCCTGCATTGACTTTTATTTGTTGTTAATTAATTCGTTATGATTACAATTGACATCATATCATGCCATAATATAGGCTACAGAAAAACACATTAAATCAAATAATAGCCTAGCTAATTAGGGGTAATAGAAGAGGGATGTATACATTGATTTATTTTTTCGCGTTTTGTGAATTGAAATATATAAAAATATTTTTAACTGACAATTGGCACCCCAATTAAATCCACGCTCTCAATCTCCCCGTCTAACCCCCCTGGACCAGTTATCCCAGTACACAAAAATATAACTTGTACAGTGTAAAACACAACCATAAATCCATCTGACCGTGAATAGTTACAGTACATAGTATGAATATTTAAATGTTCTACTAGAGGACAATTTTGTTCGTTGTTACTATAGGCATGTTTTCCATAGTGATTTGATATCGTTAAAAGTGTTATGGATTAAATTCAGTTTTATAAATGCACTTCTTGGGAGCTCCAACTCTGACTCCCATGCTCAACACAAGCACTCGACACATTTCATACATCACATAACTAGAATTTCTCTAAATTACATTCTTATCATTTCAGGGACACTTTATTTTTGTGAATGAAGCTGTAGATCTTCTGCCGTATTTCTTTGGTCTGCAGTCCGTAGATGATAGGGTTGAGTCCAGCAGGAACCACGTGGAACATGATGGCTGACAACTTCCTGTAGTCAGACCACTGAGGAAAGCGGTGCAGGAAGATGATTGTGAAGCCACTTACTAGCATGAGGATGTAGACTGCGAGGTGTGTGGTGCAAGTCTGCAGGGCACGGCTGTTCAGCACCCTGTTCTTGCTCATCACACACACCATGGCGATCCTGAGGTAGGTTAGAGTCACGCTCCCTATAGAAGACCCCAGAAGCAGGACTGTGAAAGTGAGCCCGTAGATGTTGTTGATGGAGACGTCCTCACAGGAGAGCTTGAACAGAGAGGCGTTGTCACAGAAAGGGTGCGTAATAACTCTCCTGCATCGTGACAAGCGGATGGTTAGCCCTAGGAGAATCCCCACCAAGAGGAAGGCCACCCCCCAGGCAAACACAGTCAGCTTGACCACCATCCTGGTGCTCATGATGGTGGTGTAGCGTAGGGGGTTGCAGATGGCCACATACCTGTCAAAAGCCATGATCATCATTATGGTGTGAGAGGTGGTGCCATAAATATGGGCACAAAATGCTTCAAAAACACAATAAACGTAGCTGATAGACCGCTCTGAACTTGCTACAAATATGTCAGTTAACAAGTGAGGCACAATGGCAGTTGCTCCTAGAGCATCATTTAGAGGCAGGTTGCAGAACAGAATGTACATGGGGTGGTGCAGGCTCCTCTCTGTGCAAATCAGCACAATGAGGCCGATGTTGGACACCATGGTGAGGATGTAGACGAGGAGGAGGAGGATGAAGGCTGGATAAGAGGACTGGTTGGTGACCAACAACCCCTCTAGTTGTAGAACATGTTCACTATACGTCTGGTTCTCCATTTGCGCTCCACGCTACCTGGTAGGAAACTAAGGGATAAGACCATCACAGTATTTAGGAACAATTCACCTCTTGATCTTCTTTCACAATAACAATATAATTATTATTATACATAACATCTATACATTTCATGACAGAACATTCATAAATAAATATAGATTTCACAATTCACAATCTCGTACAGTCTTATTGACTGAGAGAGTTCTTTAAGCTGCCACACAGCTCTTCCCAGCTAAGATCAGACTCTAGATCGCAGCCCCTTTTATTTGATCAAATGTTATCATCTCCTCGGAACTGTATCACGTTACCTCTGTCACAGCCCTCTGACGTGCCACCATTTACCAGGCAACAATGTCTTGGTTTTACAAACAATCCTTTCTTATGAGTGTTCTTACACTAAATGAATTGCTTTAAGGTGTATTGGTCTATTATTAGGTGTGCTTGCTCTCAGCAAGGCACACTGATGTTATCTCACATATTTACATTTATTCATTTATTAGACGCTTTTATCCAAAGCGACTTCCAAGCTCTTTACAAAAGAGCTTGGAAGGAAAGTTCTTTTGGGTTAGGGTTAGGCCACACATGTTACACCTGTTTTGTAAAGAGCCGAGCTCTTTACAAAATGTGCATAGGTCAATGATCACAAACAACGAGTTGGCCCCAAAAACATTGCGGTTAGCCAAAACATGAAGCATACATTGTGAAAACCAAATAAGTGTGAGGAACCATAACATCATTTAGTTAAACAAATTACAACAAAAAAACATTAACCCCTGAAAGTGCTAGAGTGTACCTGGAGGAATGCAAGTAACAATAATATAATTCACATTATAAAACAATTGGGTTTTTTCGACTTAAATAGCTGTTTCTGATTGGACGAGAGACATTCCATGGATGAATTATCCCACAACAACCCACTCTGACTTTTCACTCCAATAATAAATCACTCCGCGATGACACATTCGCGTTGATACAAATAAGTAACCACAACAACGGGGATGAGTCAAAGCCTCCATTTACAATTTTGAAAGACTTTAACAAGCTAACTTGTATTTACATCAATGAGTGACTTCAATATTTATTATAACGTATTTGAAAAATGTTTCTTTTCAGAATGTAGTGTGTCAGTGTCACGTAACCGCTCATCTCACATCCCATTCTCTATTCACCTATCTAGTCTAGTCAATCTAATTCAGACGGGCTGCGGCCAACACGACAGCAGCAACTCTACACATGGCCAATTATTTTCTTCTTAAAAATCTTGATTTTATTTGGGGACAATGACATGGCTCGATAGCTGGCTAGTCTTGTCGTTAAACATACTGTCAAATTATAATTACAGTTTGGAGAAAATGTCAACTTTGATGCGGTCATCTCACACCCATTTGTTAGGCTATTCAACTCGCTCCACAGGCTGCGGCCGTACTGTAGCCTAGTACTAGTATGGCCGATACTTTGTTCGTGAAAATCTTGATATTGATTTTGGGATAGTGACATGGCTGGTTAGCTAGCAAATCTTCTTGTCAAACATACTCTAAACATATATTTACTGTAGGTCAACCGTAAAAAATGTTATTGCCTTTGAATCTTGCTAGCATAACGTTAGCTTTCGGGCTAATAGCTCAACTGACGTTGACACTGGAACTATTTTTTCGTTGCGGAGGAACAATGGCAAAATAAACATTCTTTTTTAATCAATACCTGTATTTAAATGTTAATTGGTTGACTATAAAATTGTTGGGTTGTTGAGGAATATACCACGGGTGTATGGAGCTGGAGCTAAGGCATTGCAGAAACTGTCAGAATGTGGTACAGTACAAGTCCGATCAAGAAGCAGATAGCCTACATGTGAACTTCATGAAAATCAATTCTATTAGTACTGTAGTATTATACGTGCAGGGCCTATAAGTTGTTATTTTTGCTTCGTGTTTATAGTTTGACTGCTTATGCATTGTGTCGGATAATTTAACTGTAAACCTGAATATCTGGCTCCATCGTTGTTCTAGCTCTGCAAAGCAAGCTAAATGAAGCCTATACCTTTGTTACTATTATAATGATGATGAGTGTTGTTTACTATAGGCTACTAGCTTATTGTTAATGCCATCGTTGTGGTGTTAACTGACTTAAAGTTCTAACAATATAACGACCATAAGAATATTGACGTTATCAGACACGATTTATTCATCTTTGTCTTTGCCTCAGAATAACATGTCAACAATATATAATGACCCCGTAACATGCCACGATATTATAACTAATTATATTAGGCGTTTGTCATGCCATGAGCATAATAGCGTTCATTACAAAATGGTTAAATCTGCTTTAAAATAACTGAAAACAAAACTCTACAAACAACCGTCATGTATGTGTAACTATTTGTAAAACGTGCTACAATAGAGGCAGGCAGCTGTAGATGATCAAATCCTTTCTCCTTGTTCTCATTCAGCTCAGGTAAATCAGCGATTTGCTGATGCTCCCTTTTGTGCTCGTTCGTTGTTCGTATCCGCGAGCACGTTTCCAGGCAACTTTTCTTGACTTAAGCAAATCCTAAATGGGCTGCTAGTTTACCCATTTCGGATTGGTTTCAATCTTAGCAAAAATCTGGAAAAAATCTTCTATGAAAAAGCTAGTAGTATGAGCCAGGTTCAAGAATCGAACAAAAATTATTGGGGGAGATAGTTTTAGATATGTTGACTGGAGTTAATAGAATAAAAACGACCGGACGAGTCGGGTAGAAAATCGGAAATGCAATACCACCTACATCCACCGGGGCTGTTGCCTCAAGCCGAGAGTCGAGGGGTGGGGGCTTGGGCTGTGACAGAGGTAACGTAATACAGTCCCGAGGAGATGATAACATTTGATCAAATAAAAGGGGCTGCGATCTAGAGTCTGATCTTAGCTGGGAGGAGCTGTGCGGCAGCTTAAAGAACTCTCAGTCAATAAGACTGTACGAGATTGTGAATTGTAAAATCTCTATTTATTTCTGCATTTTCTGTCATGACATGTATACATATTATGTATAATAATAATGATATTGATATTGTGAAAGAAGATCAAGAGGTGAATTGTTCCTAAATACTGTGATGGTCTTATCCCTGTACTTTCCTACCAGGTAGCGTGGAGCCCAAATGGAAAACCAGACGTATAGTGAACATGTTCTACTGCTGGAGGGGTTGTTGGTCACCAACCAGTCCTCTTATCCAGCCTTCATCCTCCTCCTCCTCGTCTACATCTTCATAATGGTGTCCAACATCGGCCTCATTGTGCTGATTTGCACAGAGAGGAGCCTGCACCACCCCATGTACATTCTGTTCTGCAACCTGCCTCTAAATGATGCTCTAGGGGCAACTGCCATTGTGCCTCACTTGCTAATTGACATGTTTGTAGCAAGTTCAGAGCGGTCTATCAGCTACGTTTATTGTGTTTTTGAAGCATTTTGTGCCCATGTTTATGGTACCACCGCTCACACCATACTGATGATCATGGCCTTTGACAGGTATGTGGCCATCTGCAACCCCCTACGCTACACCACCATCATGAGCACCAGGATGGTGGTCAAGCTGACTGTGTTTGCCTGGGGGGTGGCCTTCCTCTTGGTGGGGATTCTCCTAGGGCTAACCATCCGCTTGTCACGATGCAGGAGAGTTATCACAAACCCTTACTGTGACAACGCCTCTCTGTTCAAGCTCTCCTGTGAGGACGTCTCCATCAACAACATCTACGGGCTCACTTTCACAGTCCTGCTTCTGGGGTCTTCTATAGGGACCGTCACTCTAACCTACCTGAAGATCGCCATGGTGTGTGTGATGAGCAAGAACAGGGTGCTGAACAGCCGTGCCCTGCAGACCTGCACCACACACCTCGCAGTCTACGTCATCATAATAGCAAGTGGCGTCACTGCCATCTTCCTGCACCGCTTTCCTCAGTGGTCTGATCACAGGAAGTTGTCAGCCATCATGTTCCACGTGGTTCCGCCTGGACTCAACCCTATCATCTACGGACTGCAGACCAAAGAAATACGGCAGAAGATCTACAGCATCATTCACAAAAATAAAGTGTCACAGAGATGATTAGAATGCAATTGAGAGAAATTCAAGCTCACATTTCATACATTTCATACATTTCATGTATGAAATGTGTTGAGTCTTGTGTTGAGCATGGAAGTCAGGGATGGAGCAGATAACTAAATACTTAAAGGTTGGTGATGCAGCACTCCCAAGAAGTTTATTTATAAAACTGAATTTAATTCATAATACTTTTAACGATATCAGACCAGCACGGAAAACATGCCTAGTAACAACAAACAAACCTATTTTAGTAGAACATTTACATATTCTGATTTTGTACTGTAACCATGCACGGCCAGATGCAGAGGCACTGTTAGACATAAAACTCTACTGGTGCACAGGCCCCTATTCATATCCCTTTTTGTCTTTCAAGCTTGCTGTGCACAATGCACTACAGAAACTCCCCTTTCTTAACCCACTATACAACAGTTCAGGGACGCAAGTTTGATATCAGCTTTGTCAGGGACATCAAAGAAAGCGGCAATTTTTTGTGGCATTCATCTGAACCCAAATACCGTTTTTTTTTTTTGCTTCATGTAATATTTTTTTTGTCACGATAAGATGATCGGTAGGCTTCTCATTAAGAAACTATGTTTAGTTTTGTAATGTTTTCTTAGCCTACCTCAATTCTGACTTGTGGCGGAGTCACGTGGACTTCTGTGTGCGTGCTGCAGTGGCTATTTGGCAAGCTCAGAAGAGTGCGCTGACATGGAATTCTGCTTGCATTGGTTTGTGTTTTCGGTTAAATACTTTTACAAGAGTTGATTGGGATACTGCGTTCATTTTTTCAGGGATTATCAATCTAAATGAATGCACTGACTAATAAAGAAAATTGTTAAAACTCAAACTTTAGATTTTACTGGGGCACAGATTTATAAAGATTCACATTATGAAGATGTAGACGAGGAGGAGGAAGGCTGGATAAGAGGACTTAGGACTAAAAAGGGTCTTACAACGCCCATGGCCAGATGTATTTATGTTTGTGTTTTACACTGTAAAAGTTACATGATATGAGAAGCAAGGGCGCACACTATGAACTATTTGTCTACATTTTGAAAGGAGATACAATAAATTGTGTTTCAAAACAAAGTGTCCCCACGTTTCAAAAGGTGTAGGATTAAGGCTTTTATAAGAATGCTTAGCTTGCAATCATCAAGCATGTGTATCTTATACATTCTTACATTTGTGTATTCCTTAATAATAATAAAAATTAATAATAGGTCCTGCATTGCTTGTCTATACAGTAAACCCAAAACAAATATATGATATATGATTTCAATATATTCAAATCTGGTAAAAATATGCCCCCCCCCCCAATATATTGATTTAAAAATATAAATGTGCTACGACCACGCATGCTGTCCGAAATGATCATAAAAAATGTAATTCGTCCCCCCCAATGTTGACTACATGGCTACGGCCTTGTATTAAGGTGTAGGCCTACTATGTAAACGCGTATGACAGATACAAATTTGGTAGTCATTTTTGTTATAATTCAAACAAAAACTATGAAGCAGGTTTTCAGATGTAGATGTTATTGACCAGTGAAAACGTGATTTACACACAGGACAATGAACTATCTCCACAACAATTGTGTTCCTTTTGATTAATGTATACCCAGAAGAACTTCTTCAGTGTCAAATGGTTGGATTCCTTAAGCAATATCACACAAGAGAGACTGCGTGTTGCTGAGTATCAGCATGACTGTACTACCGTCGTAAATACAAGGCTGCAGTGTTAGGCTGTTCAATAGAGTATGATGAAATAATTAAATAAATGAAGTGCATGTGTGGGTTATTACTGAACATGAAAACTATATATTAAAAACACTGAATGCGTGACCATTGATTGTAATAAAATGCTTGTTCATAACCACTTTTCAGGAGATATGCATGATTAATGTTTATTGGAGGCTTACCATATCCACATTTACTTTTGTTATTCAGTTTATAGTCTGTTTTTACACCCACACAAGATAATATTGCCCTCTTTTTTTAATGAAATTATAAAATATAAATATCTATATAGCCTAATATTATAGGTTTTTTGACAATCGCCAGTAGATGGCGCAAAGTTAGCGCTGCCTCCATTTTGGACTGTGAGAACAGTTGCAACACACAACCTAGTACCGATACCATGAGCTTGAAAGCGAAGTCGAAGTGAAAAAACCTTAAGTAGACATAAAAAACATTAATTTCGATTTATATTGATGGTTGAACATTATGGTAATGGGTCGCATGTTTTACCTACTAATCTTCCAGCGGAGATGTGAAGTTTTTAGTGACACAAACATTATTAACTCCTCAGGACTCAAAACACAACTTTTATAATAAGCATTTGTCTCGTTAGTATTTCTTGCTATTTGGAGACACTTACTGTAAAGCATGTTAACTTATGATTTTCATATCATTGCCTTTCTAATTATGTATACTTTCATCAATATTTCATAATAGAACCTCCATCTCAAAATACTGCGGAGATTTTCCTCGAGGTGAAAATATATTTGCGAATCTCTTTGCATTGGACCCCATAGATGACTGGATTCAGGCTGCCAGGGATGACATGAAATAGCAGAGCAGCAATCTTCCTGTAGTAGGAGTACTCAGGAAAGCGATGCAGTATAATGATGACAAAGCTACACCACAGCATGACAAGGTAGATAACCAGATGTGTGGCACATGTCCTGAAGGCCTTACTGTTCAGGGACTTGTTCTGATTGATCAGACAGACTGCTGTGATCTTGGTGTAGGTGACCAGCACACTGCCTATAGAGGAGGTGAACAGAACTACGGTGAAACTGAGGCCGTAGATGTTGTTGATGGAGACGTCCTCACAGGAGAGCTTGAACAGAGAGGCGTTGTCACAGAAAGGGTTAGATATGAATGTCCTGCAGCGGTTCAAGCGAAGGGTCAAACCCAGCAGAATGGCAACCAGGAGGAAAGCTGCACCCCAGGCTGACACAGTCAGCTTGACCACCATCCTGGTGCTCATGATGGTGGTGTAGCGTAGGGGGTTACAGATGGCCACATACCTGTCAAAGGCCATGATCATCAGTATGGTGTGAGAGGTGGTGCCATAAATATGTGTTGCAAAGGCCTGGACCACACACTCAGCATAAGTGATGTAGTGCCCTGATGAAGGTGCCCAAAAGTCAATCAGTAAGCGAGGGATTGTGATGGAGTTCCCGATGATGTCGTTGAGTGACAGGTTGCAGAAGAGAAAGTACATGGGCTGGTGCAGAGCTCTCTCTATGAAGATGAGCACCACAATGCCTATGTTGGAGGCCATGATGAAGATGTAGGAGGAGAGGAAGAAGAGAAACACAGGGTACATGGACTCCTGGGTGACCTGTAACCCTTCCAGGAGAAGCAGGTTGCTGTTGTAAGTGTAGTTCTCCATCTGTCATCCCTTACAGCTGAAAAAGATCAAGAGAAAGAAAATATATAATATTGCAGTGACCTTGCAAAGTTTTAACATAGAGTGGTCATAATAAAAGTCTTCTTATGCATCGGCAACTGTAACATTTATTGCTGAAATAACTTACCATTCCGATTCTGCAGATAGCCCAAAAATGTAAGAATTCAAGCCGTGATATTTGGTGAGTATATGATAATAAATTATATGATTTCTTAAATTCAACTAAAATAAAAACGTCCTTGAACATAGTAGCCTACTCATTGCAAGATAATCTCACCTCCAAATAGCGTAATATATTAAAATAGATGATTTAATTAAATTTGAGATCATGTTTCATGACAAAATAATAAACAAGAATACAAGGACATTTCAAGAGCCTCATTCTAGCTGTTGCTTCAGCATGAATTTTGAAACAGCATGAAACAGTTATATTTGCAGAAACTGTAAACTGTTGGTGCCAGTTTAAGGGCAACAAATCAAAGCTTTTGTGAAATTGCCCTGTCATCATGGTAGCTTCAGTTTGACCCTGTGGCGTAAGTGTAGTTCTCCATCTGTCATCCCTTACAGATGAGAAAGTTAAGGGAAAAACATGCGTGTAGCAGTGATCGAGCTAATTCAAAGTAAAAATATATTCAAATAAATAAGTCTGAGCCTATGGCAAGCCCACCTATTAAGAAATAATTTACAATCCTGTGCATGACATATTTTAAGTATTCTTAAACATTAGTTTACAGCAACATAAACATATTTTGATTAGGATACATTCTATCATCTTATAATATACAAACCACTGTCAGAGAGACGGTGGAGCTCCTGTCTGTGCTGGACGCCTCTTCAGATGCACATCCCAGTATGTCTGGAACAGAAACACCTTTTATTGAGTCAAATGCTGTCAGCTACTCGGAGACAAGTCAGGTTGCCTCGGTCACAGCCCTCTGAGGGGCCAATGATCACTATGTAACACACTAACCAGGTCGAAAGATATTACATTTTCCCACAGAGTATTACATTACATTTACGCTTTTAGCAGACGCTTTTATCCAAAGCGACTTCCAAAAGAGAGATTTACAAAAGTGCATAGGTCACTGATCATAACAACGAGATAGTCCCAAACATTGCGGGTAGCCAAAACATGAAGCATACATGGTGAAAACTAAATAAGTCCCAAAGGGAAGAACCATAATAGCAAGTAGTTGAACAAGTTACAATTAAACAAT
Source organism: Hypomesus transpacificus (assembly GCF_021917145.1). Taxonomy (NCBI): domain Eukaryota; kingdom Metazoa; phylum Chordata; class Actinopteri; order Osmeriformes; family Osmeridae; genus Hypomesus; species Hypomesus transpacificus. Next base: position 2,311,944 of record NC_061064.1, on the reverse strand, counting down.
TTAACAACATGAAACTCAAAAAAGTGCAAGGGTATACCTGTGGAAAAAAGCAAGCAACAAAAATATATTAGACGGCAAGTACAATAGTTTTAGGTCAGTTACAACTAACCAACAAGAGTCTCTCAATAAGAGTCATCCTTGAGGAGACATCAGGAGGAGACATCAGGTCCAGCCAATCATTCCTAAGTACCGTTGTATTCCCGTGACAAGTGTGTCTTGAGCCTTTTCTTGAAGGTGGGGAGACAGTCAGTGTCTCTGATGGAAGTGGGGAATTGATTCCACCATTGAGGTGCCAGACAGGAGAAGAGCTTGTGTTGGGACCGGGCACTCTTGAGCGGTGGGACCACCAGACGGTTGTCAGAAGAGGACCGTAGGTGGCAGGTGGGGTTGTAAGGCTGGAGCATAGACTTGATGTAGTCGGGTGCAGTCCCGTTCACCGCTCGGAAGGTCAGTACCAGGGTCTTGAATCTGATACAGGCCATGATGGGAAGCCAGTGGAGGGAGATGAGGAGTGGGGTAACATGGGAGCGTCCGGGTAGATTGAAGACCAGGCGGGCTGCCATATTATGAATCCTCTGGAGAGGGCGGGTTGCGCATGCTGGAAGACCGGCGAGCAGCTAGTTGCAGTAGTTGAACTTTGAGAGGACCAGTGCTTGGACTAGCAGCTAGGTGGAATGCTCAGACAGGTATCTCCTGATCTTCCAGATGTTTTAAGGGTGAATCTACACGACCAGGAGACCGCAGCAATGTGGGCTGTGAGGGAGAGCTCTTCATCCCCGAGGTTCCTGTTAGAGGATGAAGGGGTCACTGTCGTAGATCCCAGGGTGATTGAGAGATCGTGGGGGGTATTTTGGTTTTGTCAGTTACAACAGTTATTTCTAAACGAGTCATTTGATTTGAGCTCTAAAAATTCCATCCCCAAAAAATCGAGCCTGTCAAATTCAAGCTGAGGAAATAAGATTCAGAAAAATTCAGATTGCAACATATAATGGCAATTTTTGACATAGTCACAATATCTATGTTTCTTTAAGCGGTAAAAAGTAAGTTCCTTTGTTATAGTCAGAAACTGAGGTTCTGTGATGTGGTTTACTCTGTGGAAGGGACACTCAGATTGTGTAAGGTATTTATGGTGTTGTTTTAAGATGCCTAACTAAGATCCAGAGGGTCTTAGTTGGGTCCGGGGGATGGGTGCAAGAGAAGGACAGTGTCCTGTTTCTTGTTTGAAGATGGTCACACAAAGGACAGTTGACCATTTGACTGGTCAACTCCCGTGGCTTTATTATCTACCGCCCTGGAGAGAAATGCCACATCACGGAACTGTGAGACAAGTGATATGGAGATGGTATTGTTTCAAACTGTCACTAAGTTGAGTGAACCAATCACAGAGTTTGCTACAATGATTGATTGACTTTATAGAATGCCATTTGATCTGAAGTGTATATAAGGTTGTGTTTTTTAAATGTTCTGGATCACTCTTACAAACGACCTGTGTGGATAGCACCTCCTTCGTTGAGACTGATCAGCAAAGTTTTGTTTAATCATATGTAGTTGTATAATCTAAATAAATTGTATTGAAACCATAGCCCTTGACCCAGATCTACACAGTGCCACTCGAATTCTTCCATAACAAACATCCGGTACACCAAGGATAGGAAAAGCAATCGCGCCTCAATGCAATATTTGTATGAAATGTATGTATTGAATTTTAAAAGGCATTGAATACTTAATATTGAAATTTAAATAACACAAAATCTTCATATGAATATATTTCAACGTAAAATACAATTCAGGTTGCTCAATCTAGCCAAAAAAAAGTAGATTTAAGAAAGTTACATCTTAAAAAATTTGAGCTTTCAATTCAAGATGAAAAATGTTGAGCTTAAAAAATACCAGCCAAAAAGATTAGAGCCAAAACAAAATTCTGATTGCAACATCCGGGATCGCAAGGATAGGTAGAGCAATCGAGCCTCAATGCAAGATTTAATCACATCGGACTCACTGAGGTCATGGTTGTTTTCCCTGGTAGCCATAATGCGTTTTATTTTCTCTATTGCTCGATTGCTCTACATATCCTTGGTATCCCGGATGTTGCAATCTGATTTATTTTACTCAAATTTCATAGACTCTTGAGAAAATTTGGCTCAAAATGTTTACGTTCCTAATTTTTCGGCTTGAATTTGATAGGCTTGAATTTTTTTGGCTCGAAATTGTTTAGCTCAAATATTTTGGGCTTGAATTTGAGCAACCTGAATTTCCAAGCCTTGAATTTTCGGATCAGAATTTTTTTTTACATTGAAATATATATACATATGTGAATTGGGTGTTGTTTAAATTTAAATATGAAGTATTCAATGCCGTTTAAAATTCAAAACATTGTGTCACTGATTTGCTTCCATACATCATGTTTAGAATTTATTTTCTATGTTCTTTTGGTCACAATGAACAACCTGAGATAATATGGAGATGTCTGCTCTTTTCTAGCTAAAGTTACAGCGAAAAAATTGCCTGATATAATATGTATCCCCTCTGTAACTTTTGCCAGAAAAGAGCAGATATCTCCATATTATCTCAGGCCCCAACAGAGCCTACACAGTGTAATGGTGTTTTATCTCAGGCCCCAACAGAGCCTACACGGTGTAATGGTGTTGTTGATCATGTGGCTGGAGCAGTCAAGTCTTGTCGAGTTTGCAGTACCCACTTGGCGAAAAGTAAGACTCATTTTGTTACCTACATAGATAACTACAACTTGCAATAAATGCAGACCATGGTGGCGATATTGCAGGAAAAACAGGTAGCTACAGCTGTGATTCTGGCCTGTTTGCTGTACACTGTTTCATGGTTTTAGTGAGCTGGTAAGTTAGCTTCCGGGAGATGGCTAGACTAGCTAGCTAAAACTGCAAATAATTGTGTTTAACTTCATGCAGCGCCACCTAATGACTTGCTGCAGAACTAACTGCACAGGTCAGGGGGGTAATTTTTCATACGTGGTCAGCTGTATTTTAGTCAGTTTCAGCCTGCTATGTAGGTAGCAGAATTACTTTAGCCTTACATTTAAACAAGAAGCCAAAAATGTATGTTATACTTTTTAATCCATGCAATCTTCAGCAATAATAATAATACAATAATTAAGATAAAGGAATGTCAGTTGTTTGTTTGGCCTTTAGCAAAGTGAACATGTAAGGACTTTACACCCCATGACAATTTTTGTCTTTGCTCAAATATTTTTACCTTATGGACATAGTTAAATAAACTGCCCTAGTTCAAGTTCAAGTCTTTTATTTTTCAGACGCACAGAACAACACAAAGTCAGACTGGGCACTGAAATTCCTAAAACAAGACATCGCAAAGCAACCTGATTATGTTTTCAAATAAAGGTGTGGAGGATTTGGGGGGTGTGGGTGACATTCAAGACATTACCTCCTCAAGACTCAAACCTACTTTTATAACAAGCATTTGCACTATGTTGCTCCATTCTTATTTATTTATATATATTTTACATTGTTTAGCTCTTAGAATTAGTCAGACTATTGTACTCTATTAGGTTTATCATATGCACCTTCCTGCCACAGTAAATTCAGTGTCTGTGTAAACTTACATGGTGAATAAACCATTCTCATTCTGATTTGCCTCATTAGTATGTTTTGCAATATGAAGATACTGGCTGTAAAGCATGTTAACTTATCATGTTCATATCCTCGCCTTTTTCATAATTTCATAATAGAACCTCTATAGTTCTCAAAATACTGGGGAGATTTTCCTGGAGGTGAAAATATATTTGCGAATCTCTTTGCATTGGACCCCATAGATGACTGGATTCAAGCTGCCAGGGATGACATGAAAGAGCAGAGCAGCAATCTTCCTGTAGTAGGAGTACTCAGGAAAGCGATGCAGTATAATGATGACAAAGCTACACCACAGCATGACAAGGTAGATAACCAGATGTGTGGCACATGTCCTGAAGGCCTTACTGTTCAGGGACTTGTTCTGATTGATCAGACAGACAGCTGTGATCTTGGTGTAGGTGACCAGCACACTGCCTATAGAGGAGGTGAACAGAACTACGGTGAAACTGAGGCCGTAGATGTTGTTGATGGAGACGTCCTCACAGGAGAGCTTGAACAGAGAGGCGTTGTCACAATAAGGGTTAGATATGAATGTCCTGCAGCGGTTCAAGCGAAGGGTCAAACCCAGCAGAATGGCAACCAGGAGGAAAGCTGCACCCCAGGCTAACACAGTCAGCTTGACCACCATCCTGGTGCTCATGATGGTGGTGTAGCGTAGGGGGTTACAGATGGCTACATACCTGTCAAAGGCCATGATCATCAGTATGGTGTGAGAGGTGGTGCCATAAATATGTGTTGCAAAGGCCTGGACCACACACTCAGCATAAGTGATGTAGTGCACTGATGAAGGTTCCCAAAAGTCAATCAGTAAGCGAGGGATTGTGATGGTGTTCCCGATGATGTCGTTTAGTGACAGGTTGCAGAAGAGAAAGTACATGGGCTGGTGCAGAGCTCTCTCTATGAAGATGAGCACCACAATGCCTATGTTGGAGGCCATGATGAAGATGTAGGAGGAGAGGAAGAAGAGAAACACAGGGTACATGGACTCCTGGGTGACCTGTAACCCTTCCAGGAGAAGCAGGTTGCTGTTGAAAGTGTAGTTCTCCATCTGTCATCCCTTACAGCTGAAAAAGATCAAGAGAAAGAAAATATATAATATTGCAGTGACCTTGCAAAGTTTTAACATAGAGTGGTCATAATAAAAGTCTTCTTATGCATCGGCAACTGTAACATTTATTGCTGAAATAACTTACCATTCCGATTCTGCAGATAGCCCAAAAATGTAAGAATTCAAGCCGTGATATTTGGTGAGTATATGATAATAAATTATATGATTTCTTAAATTCAACTAAAATAAAAACGTCCTTGAACATAGTAGCCTACTCATTGCAAGATAATCTCACCTCCAAATAGCGTAATATATTAAAATAGATGATTTAATTAAATTTGAGATCATGTTTCATGACAAAATAATAAACAAGAATACAAGGACATTTCAAGAGCCTCATTCTAGCTGTTGCTTCAGCATGAATTTTGAAACAGCATGAAACAGTTATATTTGCAGAAACTGTAAACTGTTGGTGCCAGTTTAAGGGCAACAAATCAAAGCTTTTGTGAAATTGCCCTGTCATCATGGTAGCTTCAGTTTGACCCTGTGGCGTAAGTGTAGTTCTCCATCTGTCATCCCTTACAGATGAGAAAGTTAAGGGAAAAACATGCGTGTAGCAGTGATCGAGCTAATTCAAAGTAAAAATATATTCAAATAAATAAGTCTGAGCCTATGGCAAGCCCACCTATTAAGAAATAATTTACAATCCTGTGCATGACATATTTTAAGTATTCTTAAACATTAGTTTACAGCAACATAAACATATTTTGATTAGGATACATTCTATCATCTTATAATATACAAACCACTGTCAGAGAGACGGTGGAGCTCCTGTCTGTGCTGGACGCCTCTTCAGATGCACATCCCAGTATGTCTGGAACAGAAACACCTTTTATTGAGTCAAATGCTGTCAGCTACTCGGAGACAAGTCAGGTTGCCTCGGTCACAGCCCTCTGAGGGGCCAATGATCACTATGTAACACACTAACCAGGTCGAAAGATATTACATTTTCCCACAGAGTATTACATTACATTTACGCTTTTAGCAGACGCTTTTATCCAAAGCGACTTCCAAAAGAGAGATTTACAAAAGTGCATAGGTCACTGATCATAACAACGAGATAGTCCCAAACATTGCGGGTAGCCAAAACATGAAGCATACATGGTGAAAACTAAATAAGTCCCAAAGGGAAGAACCATAATAGCAAGTAGTTGAACAAGTTACAATTAAACAATTTAACAACATGAAACTCAAAAAAGTGCAAGGGTATACCTGTGGAAAAAAGCAAGCAACAAAAATATATTAGACGGCAAGTACAATAGTTTTAGGTCAGTTACAACTAACCAACAAGAGTCTCTCAATAAGAGTCATCCTTGAGGAGACATCAGGAGGAGACATCAGGTCCAGCCAATCATTCCTAAGTACCGTTGTATTCCCGTGACAAGTGTGTCTTGAGCCTTTTCTTGAAGGTGGGGAGACAGTCAGTGTCTCTGATGGAAGTGGGGAATTGATTCCACCATTGAGGTGCCAGACAGGAGAAGAGCTTGTGTTGGGACCGGGCACTCTTGAGCGGTGGGACCACCAGACGGTTGTCAGAAGAGGACCGTAGGTGGCAGGTGGGGTTGTAAGGCTGGAGCATAGACTTGATGTAGTCGGGTGCAGTCCCGTTCACCGCTCGGAAGGTCAGTACCAGGGTCTTGAATCTGATACAGGCCATGATGGGAAGCCAGTGGAGGGAGATGAGGAGTGGGGTAACATGGGAGCGTCCGGGTAGATTGAAGACCAGGCGGGCTGCCATATTATGAATCCTCTGGAGAGGGCGGGTTGCGCATGCTGGAAGACCGGCGAGCAGCTAGTTGCAGTAGTTGAACTTTGAGAGGACCAGTGCTTGGACTAGCAGCTAGGTGGAATGCTCAGACAGGTATCTCCTGATCTTCCAGATGTTTTAAGGGTGAATCTACACGACCAGGAGACCGCAGCAATGTGGGCTGTGAGGGAGAGCTCTTCATCCCCGAGGTTCCTGTTAGAGGATGAAGGGGTCACTGTCGTAGATCCCAGGGTGATTGAGAGATCGTGGGGGGTATTTTGGTTTTGTCAGTTACAACAGTTATTTCTAAACGAGTCATTTGATTTGAGCTCTAAAAATTCCATCCCCAAAAAATCGAGCCTGTCAAATTCAAGCTGAGGAAATAAGATTCAGAAAAATTCAGATTGCAACATATAATGGCAATTTTTGACATAGTCACAATATCTATGTTTCTTTAAGCGGTAAAAAGTAAGTTCCTTTGTTATAGTCAGAAACTGAGGTTCTGTGATGTGGTTTACTCTGTGGAAGGGACACTCAGATTGTGTAAGGTATTTATGGTGTTGTTTTAAGATGCCTAACTAAGATCCAGAGGGTCTTAGTTGGGTCCGGGGGATGGGTGCAAGAGAAGGACAGTGTCCTGTTTCTTGTTTGAAGATGGTCACACAAAGGACAGTTGACCATTTGACTGGTCAACTCCCGTGGCTTTATTATCTACCGCCCTGGAGAGAAATGCCACATCACGGAACTGTGAGACAAGTGATATGGAGATGGTATTGTTTCAAACTGTCACTAAGTTGAGTGAACCAATCACAGAGTTTGCTACAATGATTGATTGACTTTATAGAATGCCATTTGATCTGAAGTGTATATAAGGTTGTGTTTTTTAAATGTTCTGGATCACTCTTACAAACGACCTGTGTGGATAGCACCTCCTTCGTTGAGACTGATCAGCAAAGTTTTGTTTAATCATATGTAGTTGTATAATCTAAATAAATTGTATTGAAACCATAGCCCTTGACCCAGATCTACACAGTGCCACTCGAATTCTTCCATAACAAACATCCGGTACACCAAGGATAGGAAAAGCAATCGCGCCTCAATGCAATATTTGTATGAAATGTATGTATTGAATTTTAAAAGGCATTGAATACTTAATATTGAAATTTAAATAACACAAAATCTTCATATGAATATATTTCAACGTAAAATACAATTCAGGTTGCTCAATCTAGCCAAAAAAAAGTAGATTTAAGAAAGTTACATCTTAAAAAATTTGAGCTTTCAATTCAAGATGAAAAATGTTGAGCTTAAAAAATACCAGCCAAAAAGATTAGAGCCAAAACAAAATTCTGATTGCAACATCCGGGATCGCAAGGATAGGTAGAGCAATCGAGCCTCAATGCAAGATTTAATCACATCGGACTCACTGAGGTCATGGTTGTTTTCCCTGGTAGCCATAATGCGTTTTATTTTCTCTATTGCTCGATTGCTCTACATATCCTTGGTATCCCGGATGTTGCAATCTGATTTATTTTACTCAAATTTCATAGACTCTTGAGAAAATTTGGCTCAAAATGTTTACGTTCCTAATTTTTCGGCTTGAATTTGATAGGCTTGAATTTTTTTGGCTCGAAATTGTTTAGCTCAAATATTTTGGGCTTGAATTTGAGCAACCTGAATTTCCAAGCCTTGAATTTTCGGATCAGAATTTTTTTTTACATTGAAATATATATACATATGTGAATTGGGTGTTGTTTAAATTTAAATATGAAGTATTCAATGCCGTTTAAAATTCAAAACATTGTGTCACTGATTTGCTTCCATACATCATGTTTAGAATTTATTTTCTATGTTCTTTTGGTCACAATGAACAACCTGAGATAATATGGAGATGTCTGCTCTTTTCTAGCTAAAGTTACAGCGAAAAAATTGCCTGATATAATATGTATCCCCTCTGTAACTTTTGCCAGAAAAGAGCAGATATCTCCATATTATCTCAGGCCCCAACAGAGCCTACACAGTGTAATGGTGTTTTATCTCAGGCCCCAACAGAGCCTACACGGTGTAATGGTGTTGTTGATCATGTGGCTGGAGCAGTCAAGTCTTGTCGAGTTTGCAGTACCCACTTGGCGAAAAGTAAGACTCATTTTGTTACCTACATAGATAACTACAACTTGCAATAAATGCAGACCATGGTGGCGATATTGCAGGAAAAACAGGTAGCTACAGCTGTGATTCTGGCCTGTTTGCTGTACACTGTTTCATGGTTTTAGTGAGCTGGTAAGTTAGCTTCCGGGAGATGGCTAGACTAGCTAGCTAAAACTGCAAATAATTGTGTTTAACTTCATGCAGCGCCACCTAATGACTTGCTGCAGAACTAACTGCACAGGTCAGGGGGGTAATTTTTCATACGTGGTCAGCTGTATTTTAGTCAGTTTCAGCCTGCTATGTAGGTAGCAGAATTACTTTAGCCTTACATTTAAACAAGAAGCCAAAAATGTATGTTATACTTTTTAATCCATGCAATCTTCAGCAATAATAATAATACAATAATTAAGATAAAGGAATGTCAGTTGTTTGTTTGGCCTTTAGCAAAGTGAACATGTAAGGACTTTACACCCCATGACAATTTTTGTCTTTGCTCAAATATTTTTACCTTATGGACATAGTTAAATAAACTGCCCTAGTTCAAGTTCAAGTCTTTTATTTTTCAGACGCACAGAACAACACAAAGTCAGACTGGGCACTGAAATTCCTAAAACAAGACATCGCAAAGCAACCTGATTATGTTTTCAAATAAAGGTGTGGAGGATTTGGGGGGTGTGGGTGACATTCAAGACATTACCTCCTCAAGACTCAAACCTACTTTTATAACAAGCATTTGCACTATGTTGCTCCATTCTTATTTATTTATATATATTTTACATTGTTTAGCTCTTAGAATTAGTCAGACTATTGTACTCTATTAGGTTTATCATATGCACCTTCCTGCCACAGTAAATTCAGTGTCTGTGTAAACTTACATGGTGAATAAACCATTCTCATTCTGATTTGCCTCATTAGTATGTTTTGCAATATGAAGATACTGGCTGTAAAGCATGTTAACTTATCATGTTCATATCCTCGCCTTTTTCATAATTTCATAATAGAACCTCTATAGTTCTCAAAATACTGGGGAGATTTTCCTGGAGGTGAAAATATATTTGCGAATCTCTTTGCATTGGACCCCATAGATGACTGGATTCAAGCTGCCAGGGATGACATGAAAGAGCAGAGCAGCAATCTTCCTGTAGTAGGAGTACTCAGGAAAGCGATGCAGTATAATGATGACAAAGCTACACCACAGCATGACAAGGTAGATAACCAGATGTGTGGCACATGTCCTGAAGGCCTTACTGTTCAGGGACTTGTTCTGATTGATCAGACAGACAGCTGTGATCTTGGTGTAGGTGACCAGCACACTGCCTATAGAGGAGGTGAACAGAACTACGGTGAAACTGAGGCCGTAGATGTTGTTGATGGAGACGTCCTCACAGGAGAGCTTGAACAGAGAGGCGTTGTCACAATAAGGGTTAGATATGAATGTCCTGCAGCGGTTCAAGCGAAGGGTCAAACCCAGCAGAATGGCAACCAGGAGGAAAGCTGCACCCCAGGCTGACACAGTCAGCTTGACCACCATCCTGGTGCTCATGATGGTGGTGTAGCGTAGGGGGTTACAGATGGCCACATACCTGTCAAAGGCCATGATCATCAGTATGGTGTGAGAGGTGGTGCCATAAATATGTGTTGCAAAGGCCTGGACCACACACTCAGCATAAGTGATGTAGTGCCCTGATGAAGGTGCCCAAAAGTCAATCAGTAAGCGAGGGATTGTGATGGAGTTCCCGATGATGTCGTTTAGTGACAGGTTGCAGAAGAGAAAGTACATGGGCTGGTGCAGAGCTCTCTCTATGAAGATGAGCACCACAATGCCTATGTTGGAGGCCATGATGAAGATGTAGGAGGAGAGGAAGAAGAGAAACACAGGGTACATGGACTCCTGGGTGACCTGTAACCCTTCCAGGAGAAGCAGGTTGCTGTTGTAAGTGTAGTTCTCCATCTGTCATCCCTTACAGCTGAAAAAGATCAAGAGAAAGAAAATATATAATATTGCAGTGACCTTGCAAAGTTTTAACATAGAGTGGTCATAATAAAAGTCTTCTTATGCATCGGCAACTGTAACATTTATTGCTGAAATAACTTACCATTCCAATTCTGCATATAGCCCAAAAATGTAAGAATTCAAGCTGTGATATTTGGTGAGTATATGATAATAAATTATATGATTTCTTAAATTCAACTAAAATAAAAACGTCCTTGAACATAGAAGCCTACTCATTGCAAGATAATCTCACCTCCAAATAGCATAATATATTAACATAATTCATTTCATTAATTTTGAGATCATGTTTCATGACAAAATAATAAACAAGAATACAAGGACATTTCAAGAGCCTCATTCTAGCTGTTGCTTCAGCATGAATTTTAAAACAATTATATTTGCAGAAACTGTAAACTGTTGGTACCAGTTTAAGGGCAACAAATCAAAGCTTCTGTGAAATTGCCCTGTCATCATGGTAGCTTCAGTCTGACCCTATGGCGTAAGTGTAGTTCTCCAGCTGTCATCCCTTACAGATGAGAAAGTTAAGGGAAAAACATGCATGTAGCAGTGATCGAGCTAATTCAAAATCAAAATATATTCAAATAATTAAAATGGCCTTCATTCTGCACAAGAACATTTTACATTCATTGCTGAGATAACTTACCGTTCTAAAGTTGTAGATGACCAGACATTTTTAGAACTCAAGCAATAAGCAACAATATTTGGTAAGGATGTGGTACTAATGAATGATTTAATGATGAGTTATATTACTTCAAATGACTGAAGTAATATAACAATATCCCTAACAATGTTACTCTTGTATGTCAAAATAAAAACTACTGTCATTCGACGCTGCTCCTAAAACCGTTCATGTTGCTTGCTTGTGGTCTCTCCCTTGAAATAACCGAGGCAAAAGTGATAAATCCATCTCAATGGGTTTGTTTTGTACGGTACAGTGATGTATTGTCATTGTCAATGGACATGTTGTTGGCACAGCAACAGAGTGATGTAACTAGAATTGTGTTTACTATATGAATTTAGTTCTTCATAGGTACAGAACTGTACTCATTTAATGAAAGAGGTTGGGTCTCCTAAGAATTAAGTGAAAATGTATGGCATTTTTTGTAATAGTATTCTATTTCAACCATGTTTTAAAATTACAAATCCTAAGAGTGTATAGAATATACCTAGACCTGAGTGAAGGAAACTGTGTGGTTTAGTTGTGTAGCATTTCACTGCAGATCAAGAGGTTGCAAGTTAAAATCTCTCACCTTTGAATGTCTCTTTGGATTAAATGCTGCTAATTGAATATATCATAATATTGTACATATCTGTGTAGTTTTCGGTTGTGCGTATAGATAACCAGGGTTTTACCCCTTGATATACTCTTTACGGGAAATACTGTATTTTTAAGGGGAAATTTATGGGACAAACGAGAGCATATGTTCTATACACCATTTATTCCTAATGTGATTTGATGACAAACACAATGTGTTCTTTGCTATACAAACATTTGCATTGGGAGTTAATAAGTAAAACGTTTCAGGCAGTTTGCATGTAGCTATGCCTCAAAAGGATTTATGGGGCCTACAGCACATTACTATTTTGACATTGACTATTACTGTTGTTGTTTACAAAGCATTTAGAGAATTATAATAGGCACTACATAGGCTACATTAATACACAGATACTTGACTATCAGGCCATTCAACTAGTCGACATTAGGTAGCCTATTTTGTGATCAACTGGACATCCTGTATTTTGTGGGTTGAGCAAAGCTTTGTGAACTGCCTAAGGATGCTCGTGCGCAGCTCTTTGGTGACCAGGCCGTAGATGATGGGGTTAATGGTAGGGGGAACAATGATAAATAATATGCCGCAGAACTTCTTGATGTTTTGCGATATGGAGTCGAAACGTTGGCTGAGGATGATGATGGCGGCAGCGAGCTCGTAGATCACGTAGGTGATGATCACCAGGTGAGTTGCGCAGGTCTGCAAGGCCTTGCTGTAGCTGCCTCGGTCTGCTGAACTCTTGACGCATGCGTGCAGAATTTTAACGTAGCAGAAGGCGATGATCAGGAACGTTCCGGTACTCACGGTCCATGTCATGCAGAGACCTGGATCAAAGCCACAGTCAAAAGATTTTTCTAAAGGCCAACAACTTAAACCACAATTGCATGGAAAAAGCATCTATTAGGATATTTGATAAATGCTAAATAAAAACATATATTATTATAAATTAAATAGGCCTAATGAATGTTTGTTTTCTAATACGGGTGGGACAGATTTCTTGTTACCGTTTTCAGGTGTTTATTGTAGAATGAAACCTAAGGCTCTGGTTTGAGGACATTTACCGTAGATGTTGTTGGCAGGGGTAGGAGCGCAAGACAGCGCAAGGATAGAGCGGTTGCTGCTGTACACGTGCTTGATGACGGTGCCGCACAGCGGGACCCCCACGTTCAGGGAGAACAGGACACCGATGCAGAGGAAAGCCACGGCCCAGGCCAGACTGCAGGAGAACAGCAGCTTGCTGTGGGTCATGAGAGCGTGGTACCTCAGTGGATGACACACAGCCAGATACCTGCAGAGGATGAGACCACGGAATAGCATCATCATTACTCAAAGAGCGACAGTCTACCATCCTGGTGTTCTGCATTAGTGTGTTAGTTTAGTCTTGTAAACTTATAAACTAAGACTTTTGCACAGTACTGTTTACCATAAGGGATAATTGCTGTATCATTAAACTCATTTTCCCCACATGAAATGCCTGTGAATGTCTTGTACCTGTCATAGGCCATGACAGACAAAACAGTCTGTGCTGAGACCCCATAAAAGTGCACCGTGAACGCCTGGGCGATGGCCGAGTTATAGGAGATGCTGTTGTTCCCCGTCAAGAAGTGGACCATGAGATGGATCAGAACGGCCGTGGCTCCCATCATGTCACAGCTGGCCAGGTTACACACCATCATATACATGGGCCTGTGGAGAACTCTGTCGACGATGATCACACCCACCACCACCCCGTTGGCCAGAACCACCACGGTGTAGTTGAGGAGGGCCAGGAAGAAGAGCAGCAAGCCCTGACCTGGGGGGATCTCAAAGCCCTCCAGCTCAAACACGATGGGGTCCTTCAGAGGTACGTAGGACACATTCTCCATGGTGAGCAGCACAGTCCTGTAAAACACACAGTGGAGGAACACTCTCCTCAGAGCTCTCATGCCTCAGAGAGACACACACCTTCCCTGCCACCAAGTGACTCCCCACTAAGAAAGAAACCTCTCCAGGTCCAACATCATTTCACTATTCACACCTGACTTTAAAGAAGTGTAACGATGCATTAAAGATTACATGAAAAAAGTACAATGCATTCTCTAAAAACAATCACATCGATAGAGAACTGACTCCAACAAGATGAAGACGTGTTCCTTTCAGGTCCTCGACTGAGTCTAGCCGTGAGCCTTGAGGCGGGGTGAGGAATGAAGCTGCTCTGATCTCAGAGCAGACTTAAAATCCTGGCTGATGGAGAGCGTGTGTATATACAGTACCTGGCATTCTGGTCCAGACGTCCTTCAACATCGCCTCTCCAACACTCATGACATCCTGTTGCTTCCACCCACACAGGATACTGTCCTCCTGGGATTACTCTGATAAAAGCAGTAGTTCAACTAGAAGTGCTGAACTTCAGAAGGATCAACCTCTGAACCCTGTCTGGACAATTATGTCTGTTGTTTTCAGATAAATGTGTGATTTCTGGTACGTTGCCATTGGTAACAAGTAAAGGTACAGAAACGTTGGAATTCTTGATAGTTTCCGAGCTCAAATATCAGTAATCTAACCTTTCCCCCCCAATCCAATTCAAGATACAATCCTACAATTTCTAAAATATGAAGATAAATATACTGTAGAAAAATTTAAAATACTGAATTCACCTTACTACTGAAAATAGCCTGAACTAAGACTGACAACTAAGAATGACCCTAGCCTATCTGTATATAAGTATGTTGTCCTGTATATGTTGTTGAAATTTAGACCTCAGTCCAGACTCTGTCTTGTAATGGTCAACACTGTCTTTGGCGATACCGATAGACGATAGACATTATGTGCTATTTACTGTGGATCATGTACTGAGTGTGTGTGTGTGTGTGTGTGTGTGTGTGTGTGTGTGTGTGTGTGTGTGTGTGTGTAGTGTAGTGTAGTGTTGTCCCCATGGCCTTAAAGGCTTTGTCCCCTTACCAATGACCAGTAATTGAATTAGGTTCATGGGATGTTAGGATATCAAGGGATAGCTGTCGAGGGATGAGCAAGGGGAACACTGAAGTCCATATTATGGCCTGTTGCTCTCTCTCTGTCTCTCTCTGTCTCTCTCTCTCTCTCTGTCTCTCTCTGTCTTTCTCAGTCTCTCTCTGTCTCTCTCTGTCTCTCTCTGTCTCTCTCTGTCTCTCTCTCTCTCTCTCTCTGTCTCTCTCTGTCTTTCTCTGTCTCTCTCTGTCTCTCTCTCTCTCTCTCTGTCTCTCTCTGTCTCTCTCTGTCTCTCTCTGTCTCTCTCTGTCTCTCTCTCTCCATCTCCCTCTCTCTATTCAGTCCAGAAGTGTTCCGGGACAAGAAGAGGTCGTTGTGTTCACTGATTGACCCTGGACCGTCCAACAGGTGGCGCCATTCCAACGCAACACGTCAGCCGCAATTTGAGCTAAACCAATGCTCACATACCACATGGCCCAGTGGCTATGCCACAATGCAAACATCTAACATAATGAATAACCCCCATGCTACACCAAATGATCTGAGCCTACGAGATATGAGAGCTGGTGTACGGTCCATCACTGGGCCAAGCCGGGGTTGTGTATCTTACATGTCAACATGGAGCTTCTTAGTCGTTTGGGAAAGTCCAAAACCCTGGAGATCTCATTAGAGCCCCTAATTAGTGTTATCACGCAAGACTGAGAAATATTCATTGTGTATTTCGCGATTCCTGGTGGATTAATTACCCTCAAACTGTTAATAAGTGTTTGGTTAAAGTGGGGCGTCCCAGCGGACCTTGTCGATAACAAGTGTGTGTCCCTGCCGATAATATGTGCTGTACAGGTTCAGTTTATTAGGACTCATTACATGTGGTGGCTTCCCAGGGGCCTGTATCATCCTAATAGGCGGTTGAGGGGACTAGGGAAGTGATGCAACAGGTGTTCGGGGGCATCACAGAATCCCTAGAGTTCTGTGACGAAGAGAGACAAACAGTTACATTGTTTTCGGACAAAGATTTACAAGTTAACACAGAGATTAGATGCCCCCTGTCCAAAACGGGATATTTTGTGTGGATGATGATTCATAGGAAGTTCAGAACCGATAACAACAACCGTGCATGAGTCTAAACGAGGAACTCCTTGTTGTAACAGCAACCCCAAATACAGATATAACTTGTTTTCTTTGTTGAATTGTCTTGTTAGAATGTTTCTGAGGATGATTCTTCTGAATCCCAAGGCAGGAATGTTTGTCTCCTGCCAAAGTGAATCTCTAGCAAAGGACTGTTAGTCTCTTGGTTGATATGGCAACATCCCTTTCCAGCTCTTATGAAACAGTTTCCTCTGTTCCTGCTTGGTGAAGACAAGGACAGTTTGTTCAGCCATGACAATGGGACAACATTTCTTGTGGTATCAAAAGATCATACGGCCTACCCCAGTTTGGAGAGGACGCAAAGCAGGAAGGAGAAGGAAGTGATGTCATTAGAGTGTTGTAAGAGGAGGGTAGGTTCAGTAACAGGAGTTTAGAGGCAAGGATGGTTCAGAAGGGAAGTTGTGTTTGACAGAGGAGGGAAATAAACGCTCCAGATTTGTGCAACAGATTAATATGTTGTTTTAATTGTCATGCTGTTTCACCTTCAACCTCTTTGTGCCCCTGCAGACTTGGGGAAGAAACCCCTTTCCCTTCCCCGGTCTGTTAGCAAGGTCCTGTGGCATCTTACTGACTGCAAGCCTGCGAAGGTCCCACCTGTGAAGAACTGTGAATAAACGGCTGCTGCCATCGACAGCGAAGACTCGGCCGTTCCTGTAGAACACAATGCAGATGAGTTTAACACCGCTGCACATGCACTCCCAGAAGTCTGACTGCAAGCCAACCCAAACGTTTTCACTGGCATGTTATTACAGTAAAAACTATGTATCAGTGACAAGATGGTCGTATTTCGCCTCTCCAACACATGATCTTCTTTTCTCAGAAAGCGTGATGAACAAAACCGAAAGAAACATGATTCCTTTCCATTTCGGGAAGCCTGACTAAAATGCTGGCCTAGATTTGCAGTCAGTGTTGTGATGTCAAGAGTAGTTGGACTGTCTCTGCTGATAAAGCAACAGCCCTCCCTGCTGGTCACTACCACCAGTTGTCAGAGGACAGAGATTTGACCCTTAGTTAGAAAGAACCGTCAGTAGTGACCCACATTACTACCCTAAAAAGGGTACACAACAGTACCAATTCGCCAAGCATGTATCACCATATTTGAGGTTCACTAAGGTGAAGTGACCAAGCCTGAGACCAAGCGCTGTGAGGACTGTGCTTCTCTAACCCCTCCATGTGAGGAGGGACCCCACTCCCCCACTCCCCCACCCCAGTACACCAGCCCCCGCTAGGCAGGCTCCACCCTCCCTCTCCCGCCTTCCCTGTGACACAACTGGTTCTACAGCCTGGGCCTGCCCCCTCTCCTGGAGCGTGAACCTGCAGCCAACTCAGATCTCGCAGAACGCGGCTGACTAACAGGAGGAGTGGAAGAGGGAGCCTGGATAGGAACCAGCCTGGACAACAACCACTGCTGTAGGCCCTCCTGAACCCACCAAGTGAGTACAGCCACTCTATACGCACATTCAGCTCCACTGTACACATGATTCTGATCCACTACACGCACATTCAGCTCCACTGTACAGATGATTCTGATTCAACTCCCAGTGTTCCTTCTATACTATACAATCACCCTGTGAATGAGTAACCCGTGCAGCTCATTTACAGAGCCTTCAGATTGCCCTTGCACTCAGATAAGGCTTGCAGAGAGACTGCCAGAGGATGTTTGCCTTACACTGCCCTTTTACAGCCACCATGCTTACAGCCTAAAGTGTTCCTTACTCTGTTTACATTCCAGCGCTGAAAGATCACTGATCCGATCTCCTCCTGTTGTTATCTCTGCTGGCGGAACATCCTGCCCTAAAACGTGCCTCCTACACACTCCCCTCGTGGAGAATGTATATGTCAGCGTATACATGAGCAGGATCGATCGTGTATCTACGATGTCCACAGATGATAGATCATATGCATGTAGAATCTGTGGTCTCAAGCTTGTCTCTCTCTGCGTGCTTCAGAGCTTCTGGTTACAGCTTGTTCTCCTCCAGCTTTCGCTGGCTGGATGACTCAGGAGATGATCACAGTTACTTTCAGGATGTTACACAACAAAGTTTCCCACACAAGGAGAGCTCCCTGCCCCACACGCTGCCGAGGAATCTGGCGCAGAGATGCTGAGTCTGCCTAAGAGTTCAGGAATGCCCAGGCTGATTTAAACACAGATTTTACACGCTCACAATGGACACACACAAACGCATGTGTGAAAACGTGCTGACAATGCGCAAGGACCCCAAGCTGTCTGTCTTACTCAGCAGATTGTGAAAAAAATGCTTTTCTTTAGTGTGCAAGCTTGTTCAGTTTTGTAAGACCAGCTCCTGCAGAGAGAAAATTGATCTCCAGGAACTTAAACCTCTGTCATAACTGTGTTGATGCATGGGTTTTCATACCAAAGCTGATACCATAATCAAACATCACTGCAAAATGCTCGCCCCAAGATTCCTTCCAGTCTTGTCTTGTTTGAGGGGTTTCTTTGGTTAGAAGTGCTAATCTGGAGCTTTCTGTGAAGCCCCTTTGTCACAACATTTGTCAACAGGGCTGCACAAACAAAGTTGGATCTGATTTGTTTTCCTTTGGTCTGCAATACCACACAGCAGGAAGTGAGCCTCAAATCTAACAGGCAACCCTGGGGTTTTTAAACATGCGATGCTGCTAATCCTGCTTTTACTGACACAATGATTGTGGATCTGGAGTGATTGCAATTGTATTGGAGTCCAGAGTAGAGGAACAATAAAATGTACCCTTACAGGAGACTCTGGTTTGCGTTTCAGATTTTCTACTTCCTGTCCCATCCGAGGTTCTGATTGGTTGACTGCTACACAGCATGGTGGCCCAGCACCCCCAGGACTCCAGGCGCAGGGGCCTGTTCAACAGCATCAAGGTGTGCCACTGCACCCTCCCACAGGAGTCACGACCCCATGACACCCTCAGGCAGGCCTGCTGGAGTCACGACCCCCTGGAGTCACGACCCCATGACACCCTCAGACAGGCCTGCAGGAGTCACGACCCCATGACACCTTCAGGCAGGCCTGCTGGAGTCACGACCCCATGACACCCTCAGGCAGGCCTGCTGGAGTCACGACCCCATGACACCCTCAGGCAGGCCTGCTGGAGACACAACCCCATGACACCCTCAGGCAGGCCTGCTGGAGTCACGACCCCATGACACCCTCAGGCAGGCCTGCTGGAGTCACGACCCCATGACACCCTCAGGCAGGACAAAGTAATAACTTCCCGGGTAAGTTAACTCCCCAGCTGACACCCAGCGTTGTAACAACATTGCCAGTAGGTTGCTGCAACATTGTGAATCAGCTGGTGGGTTAATTTACCTGATTATGTTGCATAACCTGCTTTCTGGAATACCCCCCAGGTCAGTTAGGACACAGCTTGCACATGAGATCAGGCAAAACTTCCATCAGATGGATCACATTCAAGGATCTTCATATCCACACTATGTTACTGGTCAAACCCAGATCGTCAGGAAGTCCTAAGATCACATGACAGGAAGTCCTGCTAGCTTTTGCTTGCGCCATGACACTGTACACTGCAGAAGAGCTGGAACAGCTTCTGTTCCCTGATGACAGCTTTTCCTCTGCGTTCCCATCAGGGTTTGTCTTCCTTCGGTACATCCTTGTATTGTTCCCAGAGTTACACACACTGAAGACAGAGTTCAGGAAGGCCTCAGTCTAGATTTCAGGATTTGTTAGAAATTAAACTCTCTGTACCCCCCCCCCCCCCCCCTCTCTCTCTCTCTCTCTCTCTCTCTCTCTCTCTCTCTCTCTCTCTGTACCCCCCTCCCCCACCAGTTCTTTGTGCTGTGTCATGGTTTGCTCCAGCTAGCCCAGCTCCTGGTGTCTGGCTATCTGAAGAGCTCCATCTCCACCATTGAGAGACGCTATGGCTTCTCCAGCCAGAAGTCTGGCGTCCTGGCCGCCTTCAACGAGGTGAGGACGCCATAACCTGTGTGTTTGTGAATGCATGTTTGTGTGTGGGTTCCTAGATAGAACCTTTCTTCATCCCCTTGATGTAATTGCCCAATGTGATGTTGATGAGTGTGTGTGTGTGTGTGTGTGTGTGTACCTGGTGGACGGCAGGTGGGGAACACAGTGTTGATCGTGTTCGTGAGTTTCTTCGGCAGCAGGGTACATCGGCCTCGCTTCATCGGGGGCGGGGCTCTGGTGGCCAGCATGGCCGCACTGATCATGGCCATGCCTCACTTCCTCAGCGGACACTACGAGTACACAGATGGCGTTAGCAGTAAGTAACGCACACACACATACACACCTTGAAATATACGAAATAATATTTAACGGCCACATCCTCAGTTCTTAAAAAAAGCTTTCCCACCCACATTGAAAAACAAACCTAGATCCCTGATACACACACACACGAAAAGGCAAAACAACACACACGGTACCCACGCATCCGGCCCTGATTCCTTGTTCCCACGTCCAACAGCTAATAAGGACAACAGCTCAGGACTCTGCCAACTGAGCCACGTGCTCTCCACGTCAGAGTCCAACCAGACCTGCCTGCAGCAGGAGAGTGCTGGTCAGCGGGGCGTGTTCCCCATCCTGTTGCTAGGACAACTGCTCCTCGGGATAGGGACCGTGCCTATACAACCCTTCGGGATCTCCTACATCGACGATTACGCCAGCAAGAGGAACTCCCCTCTATATCTGGGTCAGGACAATCCACAAAGCACGAGGAACGTGTTGTTTGTGTTTGTGGATGTGGTGTTTGTGGATGTGGTTGCGGTTGTGGATGTGGTGTTTGTGGATGTGGTTGCGGTTGTGGATGTGGTGTTTGTGGATGTGGATGTGTTGTTTGTGGATGTGTTGTTTGTGGTTGTGGATGTGTTGTTTGTGGATGTGGATGTGTTTGTGGTGGTTGTGGATGTGTTGTTTGTGGATGTGTTGATTGTGGATGTGTTTGTGATGATCTTCTATAATCCAAATGACAGGTCAAAGGAAAAACAGCCTTCTATTTCTGCCTCTGCAATGTAATGACAGACGATCGATATCAAAACTATTGGAGGGTCTTCGTTTTGTTAAGATGAAAGCGTTTGAATGAGTCTGATGCTTTTGTTCACTGCAGGCATTCTATTAGCGGCGACATCGATCGGTCCAGCCTTCGGGTTTATGATGGGGTCGTTTGTGTTGCGGTTTTATGTTGACTTTGACAAGCTGCCAAATGGTGAGTAGAAAGCTCAGCTTCCCACACACAGAGCATCTGGAAACACTCATCTGGATCTGATGTGAGGGAGGGAGAGAGGAGGAAAGAGAGAAGGAGAGAGGGGGGAGAGAGATAGACGGAGAGAGAGAGAGAGAGAGAGAGAGAGAGAGAGAGAGAGAGAGAGAGAGAGAGAGAGAGAGAGGAAACAGAGAGAGAAAAAGAGAGA